>NW_016108041.1:268428-288094 GCF_001604975.1 Cebus imitator
AAAAAAAAAAAAAAAAAAAGAGGGGGCAAGTGGATATTTGCACACTCATGTTCACTGCTGCATTATTCACAACCCAAGTGTCCATTAATAAAGGAGTGGAATTCTGACATGCTACAACACAGATGAACCTGCAGAACATTATGCTTAGTGAAATAAGCCAATCACAAAAAGACAAATTCTAAATACTGCCTAATTCTACTTAAATGAAGTAACTACAGTAGCCAAACTCATAGAAAAAGAAAGTCGAACCCTGGCTCCCACAGGTTGAGGGAAGAAGGGAAAGGGAAATCAAAGGACATAGTGTCAGCTTTGCAAGATGAAAACTTTCTAGCAACCTGCTGCACAACAATATGCATATAGTTAACACTACACTTTAAAATGGTTAGGATGGTACATTTTGTTTTGAACACACACACACACACACACACGCAAATGGGTTCAGCCCGTATTCCTCAATACTAACATGAGACAATGCCTTCACAGGCCTGGGTCAAATGAGATACTATCCAGAGCAAGTTTTCAATAAACACCCACTACTAATAAAAACAAACGTTGGTCAGGCACAGTAGCTTGTACCTCTTACCCGCAATCCCAGCACTTTGGGAGGCCAAGGCAAGCGGATCACTTGAACTCAGGAGTTTGAGACCAGCCTAGGCAACATGGCAAGACCCCATCTCTACTAAAAACAGAAAAAAGGCCAGGTGTGGTGGCTCATGCCTGTATTCCCAGCACTTTGGGAGGCTGAGGCTGGTGGATCACCTGAGGTCAAGAGTTTGAGACCAGCCTGGTCAACCTGGGGAAACCCTGTCTCTACTAAAAATACAAAATTAGCCAGGCACGATGGAGTAAACCTGTAATCTCAGCTACTCTGGAGGCTGAGGTAGGAGAATCACTTAGAACCCAGGAGGCAGAAGATGCAGTGAGCCCAGATTGTGCCACTGCACTCCAGCATGATCAAGAGAACAAGACTCAGTCTCAAAACAAAACAAACAAAAAAATGCCAGACGCAGCTACTCGGGAGGCAGAGGTGGGAGGACTGCTGGAAGGTGGAGGTTGCAGTGAGCCAAGATTGCACCACTGCACTCCAGCCTGGAGGAGAGAGACCCTGTCTCCAAAAAAAAGTGCAAATGTCATGACATAGTAATAACTATTTAATATACTAATATTTACATTTCACAATCTGCAATCGTAGTAAAAGCAAGCAGGCTGCGTCATTTGCCCTGCAGTCTCCTAGCACATGAATTCAGCAGGCAAGAGGATGGATCCACCTTGCTTACTGCTGACCTCCAGCACCTATACAGTCCCTGGCACTCAGCACAAATAACTGCTCAATTACCAGGAACATCAAGTGCTTATCAGAAAAACCCCATGATGAGGGAGAGGGAGGACTGAATACACAGGCCAAATTCAAGAATCTCCACCTTAGGAACTCAGGGGCCATCCTGCCTGAACCATCAGGTTATATTTTCTCAAGTCATCCCAACTACAGGTTGACCACTCCAGGTGTACCCACCACTGGCACCTTCTAGAACCACAGCTCAGCCTTGGGGATGTGCTTGAACCTTCGTTTGCATTTCACATTTTCCACACACAAAGGTAATGTGCCAAAATGAGCCCGTCCTGCTCCCAAAACCCTGCTCCCAAAATGGGGGACATAGGGATGTGGAGGCATAGAATGAATGAAATGAAAGATGCGAGATAAAGCAAATTCCAAAGAGAAGTGGGGAACTTTCTAGGTTCCAAGAACAGAGGGCAAAACTAGAAAACATGGTGCTTATCTGGGTCATTGGAGTTCACTCTAGGACACATCGTTTTGGAAAGAAAAGCCCTTCGCCCTTCCCCAGATGAAAGCAAATTCACTAACTTGTATTCTTACTACACATGGACCTGGCTTTCTCAAGTCTGGGGCCCTGCTGGGCCTCTATTTCCGACGTCCTATTGTAAGGGGAGATCTCACCCATCCTCCTGGTGATGCCCAATGCCCCCAAGTCTGGTCTAGATCCACCCCTGCATTCCAGGCTTGCACTCCAACTGCTCAAATGACAGTATCCATGTGGCTGTCCCACACATTCCACATGGTTAAGGAACTAAAGTGGCCTCATTTTCTCTAAAATCTGTCAAAGCAGGTTGACAACAGTGTTACTGAGTGTTCCAAGCCCCCTTCAAAGGCTCACTTACCACAGTGGGCAGTGGCTACCAGGCTGGATAACCCAGCTGCAGAGTGTTCCCGACGCTGCAGCAAGTACCCCTGGACAGCACTGCTTTGGGGTAGTACACTGTAAAATAAGTAAGGTCCAAACCAGACCTTGGAAGATGGAGGGAGCGGGGTTTAGGAGACACCTGGAAGAAGTGAAGAATTAAAGGAACTGAATGAGGCAATTGTGTGTCACAAAACCCAGAAGCCCAGGATGCCACATGATAGGAGTGTAGATCTTATCCCATATGCAGTGGGGTTTCAGGGTGGCATAATCATGCTGCAGTCACGTATTCTATTTTCATCTGTACTTTTCAACTAGCTTACTAGCAGCACTGTGCGTGGAGTTTAACCATTTCTACCATTTTCTCTGAATTCGTTTTTTTCCACAGCTATTCAGAGCCAATTTCCTATGGAAGGAGATCATGTGTTATTTTACAAAGTCAAAGAAAAGTCGTAAAAAAATCACCACCTTTCTAGCACAGGGGCATTAGGATCTTGTACAACAATTTCCACCACTGGAGACATTACAATCCCTGAAACACCTGCCTCACTAAGTCATGTCTACAGTGTATGAAGGACACACACAGGAAACCTCTATGTTAACCATCACTCCATATGCAGAATGCAGAAGTGTCTGATTACCAAGTGTATCCAGCACACACATTGGACGTGGATGTTGACTGAGTCCCATTTGATGTGCCTGAGGTAGGCAGGATATTCCCTTTGAAACAGAATCCTTAATGGGGTGGCAGAAGCACTCGTGAGCTAGAACTCAATTCTACCCTACAGTAAGCAACACTTCAAGGGCCAGGCATAGTGGCTCACACCTGTAATCCTAGCATTTTGGGAGGTCGAGGTGTGTGGATCACTTGAGGTCAGAAGTTAAAGACCAGCCTGACAACATGGTGAAGCCTCATCTCTACTATAAACATGTAAAAATCAGCTGTCTGTGGTAGCGGGCACCTGAGGTCCCAGATACTTTGAGAGGCCGAGGCATTAGAATCACTTGAACCTGGGAAGCGAAGGCTGCAGTGAACTGAGATCACACCACCGCACTCTAGCCTGGGTGACTATCTCAAAAACAAAAAAGCACTTCAAGACTGAGCAGCTCACCTGAAAGATAATCCAGTTCATACCCTAATTTTAACACTCTTGGGGCACCTGGACTAGAGGCACTCCAGTTAACTGACTTCCCCCACAACCCTCTCACTTCTGGACTCAAAGACTTTCACAGAGTAGCAAAGGAAAAAATGGAAGTGAAACCAAATAAAAGCAATTTGGTGCTCTAGGGGAAACTTTTTCAAGATGAGGTTAAATTCCACTAGTGACTGTCTTCATGAGAAACTCATGAAGACACTAGGGTAGCACTGTTTTTACTAACCAGATGTCTGGGTGAAAAGGAGACCTGTCCAGTCAGCGTTCTACATCCCAGTTCTGGCCATCCCCTCACCCTGGTGAGCACCTCCAAGGAACAGTTACTTGCTTTCAGACCTGTCCAGGTCTCTGTTCCAATCTCTGCTGTTGCCACTGAAGAACCAGACTAAACACTAGCCCGCTTCCTGTGCTCCCAGTTGGAAGGTCTCTTCCCTCTCAGGCTGCCCGCCTGGACATCTTGGAGAGTACTTCTGTCCTCATTACATATCATCCAAACCATCCGAGTTCATTGAGAGCAAAGCTGAACATGGTGGACGGCTTGTAGCACAGCAGTCAAGAGCTAGTAAGCTCTGGAGACAGGTGCTCCTACTTAGCAGCTCTGTGACCCTGCAACCCTGCCCAGGTGGCAGCTCCCCAAGCATCAGCTTCCTTATCTGCAAACTGGGATGTACTAGTGGCCAGTGCATATGGTTGTTTCCTGAGGACTTAAGGAACACATAGAGGCTTAGAAATATTCGCTAAAATGGAACAATCAGCAGGAGTGTGCTCAAGCTCAGGGTCTGGGGAGGGGAACATGGCAGAGAAGTGACCAGCTCTGCAGCTCCCTACAACATCATGGTTGACACAGAAATTGGAAAGATGGACGTCTGGCTTCACTACTTCATGAAAGGCATGAAGTACTAAGAAAAAAAAATTAAGGAAGATGTCAAGCATCCGATGAGAAAAGTTTTAAACTTACTTTACGGGGAAGCCTACTCATAGGCAGCTATTTGCTACAAACCCTGAACTTTTCAGAGTCAACAATCAAAGATAAGGGCTGCCTTAAGGTGAACAATGGGGGGGGTGGGGGGTGGGGGGTGGCGGGGGCGGACAAAGGAAAGCCAGGAGAAAGAGATACAGGCCAGAAACGGTAACCAGCTCTCACGAGTGCAAAGGACATCAGTTACCAGAGTAGACAGGCAAGCTACAGGGAGCATGCTGTGCAACTGAAAAGGGCCCAATAGAGAGACCACTCCAACACTGGTAATTTAAAACTGCATTCCTGGGATTACACATAGGCGAGCTATTATTTTTAAATAGATGAACATGAAAGTGGTATTATTTCCAAGCAGCTAATCTGTCAGCTCAATGGTTTCCTACTGTCAAAAGGAAAATAAATGAAGTCTCATACACACAGAACTCTATTACTTGGCAGCTTTTTATAAATCAAAGTGCTTCAGAGCCAAGTAATTTTTAATGAAGATTATAAATGAAAACAACCTACACAAAGATAGCATCACCTTTCACAAAACTCTTTCACGAAACTCTTTCATGTACATGATCTTATTTCTCTTAATTACAGAACAGAAAGGGGAATTTGCTTTAGTAATAAAAATCACGCCTATACAATAAGACTGCAATTCAACTGAGCAGAGAAATGGGATTAATACAAGCCAAGACCAACAGTAAATCAATGAGGGAAAACATCCATTAGCACATACAAGTTTAATCTTCAAACTATAGAGATTAGGTGACGGAGTCTGTAATAGCTGCTATTCTTAAAAGTAATAAGATTTTCCATCCTCTGACTCAACTCTGCCCCGATTACGGAAGTATTCAAGTTTATGGCATTGTACACACTGCCTGGTGTAGCATGTCGATATTCCTAAATATAAGCATGTCATGCTGAAGAATGGTACTTCCCCACAGGCTTTCTTCCTCAATCTGCAGGTTCAAGTGCAAGCGAAAGCAAACGTCCCACAGCAAAGAGCAGGCGTTAAGCCACATAAGGGACCACGCAGCATAAATTTTGTAAGCCTACCCATATCCAACACCACCAGATAAATAACCAGGCTAGCTATGGACCCATTCAGTTACCTTCTGCAACAAAGACTCCATATAAACAGCAAATTACGGAGGCGGTTTACAAACAGCAGCAGCTTCAGTGGAGAGCCCTAGTACCAAGACCTTCATCTGCGGCCTCTGCAATAGACCCTTTCTGGTACATTCTGAAATTCCTCAACCCCAGGAAAAAGGACAAGCTGACAAAGTTGGGGGCATAGGGGCCTTGGGCAGGTTCACATCATTGCTGACACGTTGCCTCACAACTCTGTGAAACCTCTGGAGAATTTTTACAAGGACAAATCAAAATGGGTGCTCCACCTTGTTTCCAAGTCATAAAGTTGTAAATGTCTACAAAAGCAAAATGCGTATCAAAACCAGCCAGGCATAGTGGCTCACCCATGTAATCCTAACACTCTGGTAGGCAAAGAAGACAGGTTTGCTCAAGTACAGAAGTTCAAGACCAGTGTGGGCAACACAGTGAGACCTTGTCTCTACGGAAAAACAAAAACAGGCTCGGGAGGCCTCACGCCTATAATCTTAGCACTATGGAAGGCTGAAGCCGGCAGATCACTTGAGCCCAGAGTTGGAGTCTGGCAACATGATGAAACCCCAACTCCACGAAAATACAAAAAATTAGCTGAGTATGGTGGCTCACACCTGTAGTCCCAGCTCCCTGGGAGGATGATGTAGGAGGATCACCTAGGTCCGGGAGGCAGATGCTGCAGTGAGCGATTACACTCCAGCCTGGGTGACGGAGTGAGACCTTGTCTCAAAAAAATAAAAATAAAAATAAGCCAGGTATGGTGATACACACCTGTAGTCCCAGCTACTCAGGAGGCTGAGGTAGGAGGATCACTTGAGCCTGGGAGGTCAAAGCTGCAGTGAGCTAACATCACGCCACTGTACTCCAGCCTGAGCAACAGAGCAAGACCCTGTCTTAAAAAAATAAAAAATAAAGGCCAGACACGGTGTTTCCCACCTGTAATCCCAGCACTTTGGGAGGCTGAGGCAGGCAGATCATGAGGTCAAGAGATCGAGACTATCCTGGCCAACATGGTGAAACTCTGTCTCTACTAAAAATACAAAAATTAACTGGGTGTGATGGTGGTGCCTGTAGTCCCAGCTACTCGGGAGACTGAGGCAGGAAAATAGTGTGAACCCAGGAAGCAGAGGTTGCAGTGAGCCAAGATCACACCACTGCACTCCAGCCTAACAGAGCGAGACTCCATCTTAAAAAAAAAAAAAAAAAAAAAAAAAAAAAAAAAAAAGCCGGGCGCGGTGGCTCAAGCCTGTAATCCCAGCACTTTGGGAGGCCGAGGCAGGTGGATCACGAGATCAAAAGATCGAGACCATCCTGGTCAACACGGTGAAACCCCGTCTCTACTAAAAATACAAAAAAGCATGGTGGTGCATGCCTGTAATCCCAGCTACTCAGGAGGCTGAGGCAGGAGAATTGCCTGAACCCAGGAGGCGGAGGTTGCGGTGAGCCGAGATCGTGCCATTGCACTCCAGCCTGGGTAACAAGAGCGAAACTCCGTCCCCCCCCCAAAAAAAAATAAAATAAAATAAAATAAAATAAAATAAAATAAAATAAAAAGTCTTCAAAGCCATCAAGAGGCAGTGTGAGGTGGCTCATGCCTATAATCCCAGAACTTTGGGAGGCCAATGCAGATGAATTGCTTGAGCCCAGGATTCCAGATCAAACTACCTGAGCAACATGGCAAAACCCTGTCTCTACAAACAAACAAAAAATTAAAAAAAAATAAAAATAAAAATTAGCCAAGTGTGGCGAGCCATACCTGTAGCCCTAGGTATTCGGGAGGGTGAAGTAGGAGGATTATCTGAGGTTTAGACCACAGTTAGCCATGATCACACCACTGCACTCCAGCCTGGGCAACAGAGTGAGACTGTCTCCAAAACAAAAAAACAAGCCATCAATAGCCTTTTAACCAACATCATAATAGATTTTTCTTCCTCCGAGTAAAATCAGGAAATTCACTCTGGTACCTGGTCTTTACAGTTCAATGTTTATGCATATGTGCATTTTTGTGGAGAGAAGATCCAAAGCATTCATCACATACTTAAGGAGACCTCCAGTCTCCTCTTGAGAAGTGATGATCTAGGGAGAGGCAGGGCCAGTCCCATTCTTGGCCACTAGACACAATTATTTTGAGTCCCTTAAAGGACTGAATGTTTCCAACAGTGAGAACTGTAGGAAAACGATTATTACAGTAAGACATGACACTTGTTTTTGATTATGGAAATCTGAGGAGGCTTTTTGTAGTACTAGAGGAATGCCTAGCAGCAAACTACAAGAGCTTGAGTATAGAAACAGTTTAGCAAATAGCAAAATTACAATTGCAGCTTTTGCAGGCATGGAAGATAGACGAATCCCATCTCCTGAAATAACAATAGTTATCTGTTATTTATATTGGAGAGAGACCTAACAGGACTAATACAATTTCAATCTTGTAAGCATTTATTGAAACTTTTTATCTAGCTGGTCTCTTATCCAAGACTTTCCTTAACACTTCCTCATTTCCTGAATACTTCCTCAATAGTCTAAGCTGATCTCATTCCTGTGCTCCCTTCAGGGCTGTTTACTGGTCACCTGCATCCTTCAGCTCACCCAAGTGACTCCTGAGACTTAGCTTAACTTCTCCCAGAGCTCCTTCTATGCCTGACACAGGTATGATAAACTGTGTCTTTCATCTTCTACAAAAATATTTGGGATACACACATTCTTAACTTTCAACTATCTTCATTCCACCTTTTGTGACTAACTCAATTCTGAACTGATTTCCACTAATTCTGGTTTACATACTAGTATGAAAACCTCCTTTCAGCCATCTAAAATTTCTTGTTTCAAGTTTGGGGGTACATTTTACTTCTAGTATAGAACTCTTGGTCAGGTGTGGTGGTTCACGCATGTAATCCCAGCACTTCGGGAGGCTGAGGATCACCTAAGGTCAGGTGCTCAAGACCAGCTTGGCCAAGGGGGTGAAACCCTGCCTCTATTAAAAACACAAAAATTAGCCAGGCATGGTGGCACACGCCTGTAATCCCAGCTACTCTGGAGGCTGAGGAGGGAGAGTCACTTGACCCACGAGGCGGAAGTTGCAATGAGCCAAGATGGTGCCACTGTACTCCAGCCTGGGTGACAGAACGAGACACCGTCGCAAAAATAAAATAAAATAAAATAAAATAAAAAGAACTCTGTCGGTTAGACAAAACATCCCATCTAGCATGTCTCAGATTAATGCGCGAGATGCTGCTGGAGCTACCACTTGTGTGAGGGGGTGGAGGGCAGAGACCGCTACAGGCGCCATGCTTGATGCAAGCCAGTTAAGCATTCCCATTCTGCACATGGTCAGGGATGGGCAGTGATGCAACCTAGAGTCCTCTGCCATCAGAGGGCACTACTGGGGAAGACTCACTCTTGACCTTGAGATCAGAACATTAGTGACAGAGAACAAGTTCTGAAGTCATTGTGGAGCCCCTAGATTCAATTAATCCTGAGCCTCATGTTGCCATCAGGCAACAAATTCCCTTCTGCTTCAACTAATTTTGTTTATTTATACCAGAGAGATTCCTAATTAATATAACCATTTCCTAACAGTAATCTGAATAAAGTTAGAAGGGCACCATCTGAGAATAATGGACAGTAGCTTACCACACATGCACACAAATGACACTCTATACACTTCTTGTTTTGCCTGTGGCAAACTACTAGACCTTCACCACTACATGCTTCTTCAATTTTCCTCACTCCAGCACCTACAAAGCTTCTAATAAACAGTGGGTACAGGAAAGAAAAGAAACTAATGACCTATGCATTTCACCTGCTACTAGAAGGCATATCGAGGACAGTCATCCTTGGGCAAATGATGAAGAAACAGAACACAGAATAGCCAATAAAATAAAATAAAATAAGGTACTCATAATTGCCATCAAGTAGCACAGAATACACTTCTCTGACATGACCTCCTCTCCCCAATAAGAAACACATTTTTATCATGTACACAACACCTAAACATCAAAGCAAAGGTTTTAGGATATATCCTTGAAAAGTGTGACACCCTTTCACATTTCCTTTTTCTCCCCTATACACCAAGTGCAACTCACTAAATTTGTTTCATGACCCGTGGTTTTAAAAACACATGTACAAATAATTATTTTCTTCCAGCTAATTGGGAGGCTGAGGCAGGACCACTTGAACCCAGAAATTCAAGTCCAGCATGAACAACACAGCAAGACCCCATCTGTTTAAAAAACAAAACAAAACAAAACTACTTTCTCTTAAAAGCAAGATTCTGATCAAATTTCTCTGGAACCAAAAACCTATCTGCCCCACTTTATATATGAAAAGCTGAGGCTAGAGTGGATAGGCAATGGGTCCAATGACACGGGTGGATGTCCCCTGCTGAGTGTGCCCCAGCCGCAGTGTATGGCCCAGACTAGCACCGACCACTGGGCTAGCAGTTCCACCTCCATGTATTTTTTGTTTGTTTGTTTCAACTCTCATGACAATGATCTGCTCCCACAAAAATACGTTTCCTCAAACAGCATGGAAAATTTTCTAGTATGAAGTCCCCCAAAATTTCTCACCCTCTTCCCTTTCCTTTACACAAAACCTTGAAGGTAATTCACCCATTGACATGTATGTGTCACTGCCTGAGGAGGAACTGGGAACATTAACCACACACGAGGACAGGATAATTACTACTTCACGTTTCTGAAAATTGTGTAATACCAAGTCCAACACCTCTCCCCTCGTGCTGGCTCCACAGTGCACTAGTGTCTCTTGACATAACAGCTAGTAACTTAGATTTCAGCCTCAAGCAGAGACCAAGACAAGGAAGGTGACCATGCACACAAAGTAGGAAGGGCCTGGACAGCATTTCTCACACTCTTTCAGGAAGACAGCAGAGCCAGCACTCGTTGGTCCCCACCTTTCTCAAGAATCCCAGTCATCTTTATACAATTAGACATGAGGCCCAGGTCAGTACTCACATGGTCTCACTTTTGTCATTGTGCAGGCATACTGATCCAGTTTCACAGAAGAGAAAATTGACGCTTACAGAGATGATGTAACTCTCCTGAGGTCAAGGCCAGAAGTAGGCGGGGCTGGGACTGCACCCAACAGTGAACTCCATGGTGTTCTCTCTCCTCTCCTGGTACACGGCTCCACCCAAGTCCAATCAACCCTATCTGCCAAAGCCCAAGTTCCCAGAAACTTCCTACCCCGGGCAGAACAGGCTAACACATGTGTGTGTGTGTGTGTGTGTGGGGGGGGGAATCATGCAACAGCCTACACTTAGGATGAATGAAAAACAGAACAAATGTCAAATTTATTCACATCCTTTTAATTTGAAGTTAATGCTTAGATAATGTGACAGCCCTCTAAACAAAATATATGTTTCAATTGCACTTCACACAAACAAAAGGCAACTCTTGTGGAACTGGATCCCAAGGGCTCCTAGTAACAGTGACTGGAATTAACTGCTTCTTCTGGTCAAAAGGCCCAAAGTCAATCAGCAGTACGACAGGCTCCCAGTCAGGACCTCCATACATCCAGCTGCCAGGATCACTCTAACAAAGTTTTCCAGGGAGAACTTACACCTTCGTGGGGACCAGAATCCTTTCACCAAGCCCTCAGATGCCAATACAATTAGAATCAGGGCCAATGGAGGCCAGAAAAATATGGAAAGATGTTTCTGTGTTCTGGAAAAACTTTGGCCCACCAGTGACTTCTGGCTCCCTGACCATGTCTTTGTGTTCGATTTACCAGGTTTCCATAAGATGGGTAAGTTACATTTTAGGCTTGAGAATACACGGGGCCAGCTTTCTCTGCTGGATCATTTCCCGGAACTCTGCAGCAAACATCCCAGTGTGGATGCCCCCAAAGCTGCTGTCCCTCTACTAATCCCATTATAACCACTTTAATCTCATCATCAGATAAAAACAAACTCAATCCCTCTTTCAAGCACCTCTTCCATTGGTCTCCACTTACAGCTCACCTGGAAGAAGCACCTCCGAAGGCATCTGGTGGACTGTAGCGTCACCAAGTGCCATGCCCTGGATCAGCTGATGCATCTTGCTGGCTGCCAGTAACTCTACTGGGATCCCTGGCTTCCTCTTCCCACTTCTCTTCTTCACTTTGGGTAAGGACAGCAGTAGCTAACCTTGAGAGGGCACAGCACTGCTGCCAAGACCTGTTCTTGTGTGTTCTCTGAGGCACTGTCCCACTTTACCCTCACCTGAAAGATGGGCCAGTGAAACTCTGGGAAGGCTGAGTGACAGACTGAAAGTCATGCAGTGGGTAGCAGGGCCAAGCTTCTAAGCAAGGCCTGAATATGCTGCACTGGTGTTATCAGTCTTTGGAGCAGGACAGCAAAAATGAGACAGGACTGGATGCCAAGGGGCTGCTCAAGCCCTCCAGGGTCACACTCCCTAGAGCATTCCAGTAACACTGGGCTCATAGTGCCA
This sequence comes from Cebus imitator, assembly GCF_001604975.1. NCBI lineage: Eukaryota > Metazoa > Chordata > Mammalia > Primates > Cebidae > Cebus > Cebus imitator. The sequence continues at coordinate 280,313 of NW_016108041.1, forward strand.
GGTCAGGAGACTTGATTTCAGGAAGCAAAGTCCAACTCCGGGCAGGAGTGGGTAGAAAAGTCAAAGGGCAAGCGTGTAGAGACACTTCTACTTCTCACCACATTCAAAACACCACATTTTGTTTTCATACACCATCATTTGCGGGGGGAAAAAAATGTTTAAAATCTCACCCCTATAAACAAGACACAGTCTGGAGAAATAAAAATACATGCAACCTTTCCAGAAAATAATTTAAATCAAGTTTTCAAAAATATAAAGCCATCGATCTAGTAACACCTCCTAAGACGAAAAAAAGAGAAAACTTGGAAATTACATGTCCAAATGTCCAAAAATACCGGAATTAAGCTATGGTACATTCACAGGACAGCTAAGCAGCCAGTTAAAATGGAATATTTTGGAAATATTCACAACACAGTATTTAACAATAATAATAAAAAGGCCAGGAGAGGCTGGGTGCAGTGGCTTATGCCTGTAATCCCAACACTTTGGGAGGCTGAGGCGTGTGATCACCTGAGGTCAGAAGTTCGAGACCAGCCTGGCCAACATGATGAAACTCCACCTCTACTAAAAATACAAAAATTAGCTGGGCATGGTGGCAGGTGCCTGTAGTCCCAGCTACTCAGAAGGCAGAGGCTACAGTAAGCCAATCTCTCCATGGATGACAGAGCACGACTTCAGCATGGGTAACAAAGAGAAACTAGCTCAAAATAAATAAATAAATAAATAAAATAATAAAAATTTAAAAAAGAACTTCACTACAGATACAGAAAAATGACTGGAAGAATATGGAATTAAGAGACGATTTTTACCATCATTTTAACATTCTATATTTTCCAAATGCCTTAAAATGACCATGAATACTTTTGTTTAAAGAAAAAAAGGTCTTACAATCTCCTTTTCAAATAATGTGGACCAACCAATGTTCCCCTTCAGGGCATGGACAAGAATGAGACATATGGCTGCTTTCCCCTAACCCTGACACTGGACTCTCTTCCTCTACTACTTCAGAGTGGAATGTATCCCATGAATTAGGCTGGGACATGTGGACATGGTTTAATTGAGGTGGGTAGCTTGTTCAGACTGAAAACAAATTGCTTTAAAACATTACCCTTTACAACAACAGAAGTGCCACTATGGGGTGCATCTTCGAGACTGTTCTCTATAGAGTAGCATTTCAAACTGTTCTGTAACCATGCACAACTTAAAAAACCAAACAGTGACCAAACCACGCAGGCACTAGGATTACAACATGTTAACCTGCTGATACCTATCCTTGCAGTACCATGTCCTCATTCATTTAAATAGTTAGTATCCCATTAAGCTTTTATTTTAACCCTTCTACCTAAGTATAGAAAAACCAATGCCATTAAAAAGTCATTGTCCATCCTCAAAAACTTAAAATGTACACATATGACCCAGCTATTACACTCCCAGGTATCGGTCCTAGAGAAAAATCTGTACACAGGCCGGGTGCGGTGGCTCACGCCTGTAATCCCAGCACTTTGGGAGGCCGAGGTGGGATCACCTGAGGTCAGGAGTTCAAGACCAGTCCAACCAACATGGAGAAACCCCATCTCTACTAAAAATAAGATATTAGCCAGGCATGGTGGTGCATGCCTGTCATCCCAGCTACTCTGGAGGCTGAGGCAGGAGAAATCACTTGAACCCAGGAGGCAGAGGTTGCGCTGAGCTGAGACTGCACCATCCCACTCCAGCCTGGGCAACAAGAACATAACTCCGTTTCAAAAAATAAAATAAAATAAAATCTGTACACAAAAGGCCAGGCACTATGGCTCACACCTGTAATCCCAGCACTTTTGGAGGCCAAGGCAGGTGGATGACTTGAGCGCATGAGTTTAAGCCCAGCCTGGCCAACATGGTGAAACACAGTCTCCACTAAAAATACAAAAATTAGCCGGGCATGGTGGCCAGCACCCGTAATCCCAACTACTTGGGAGGCTGATACAGGAGAATCGCTTGAACCCAGGAGGTGGAGGCTGCAGTAAGCTGAGATTCTGCCACTGCGATCCAGCCTGGGTGACAGAGAGAAGACCCCGTCTTAAAGTACACAAATGTGTTTTAACAACACTATTCACAATTGCCAAAAAGTGAAAACAACCCAAATGTTCACCACTAATGAATGGGTAAACAAAATGCAGCAGAGCCATATAATAAAATGTTCAGTTATAAAAAGGAATAAAGTACTGATTCATGCTACACATCATGAACCTTTTGAAGCCAGTACAATGAGTGAAAAATGCCAGACACAAAATGTTACATATTGTAGAATTCCTGAAATATCCAGAACCGGCAGATGTCTAGAGACAGAGTATATGAGTGGTTTCCAGGGGCTAAGGGGGCAGGAGAGTCGGGAATGACACATAATGAATTTCTTTTGGGGGGTGGAAATGTCCCTAAATTGGTTGCAGTGATGGTTGCAAATCTGTGAATATATTTAAGAACTGATGACTGTATTATATACAATACAAAGTTTATCTCAAAGTTATTATTTTTTAAAAATGTCTGGTAGAATTTTTAAAATAGTATTATGCTCAAATTATAAATGACATTCAATAAACATGAGGAGTGAACACATTAATAATAAAAACTATGCATATTAAAGTCATTATACAAACATCTTTTGGTCTTTCTTTTGTACATAGTAAGGGCTCAGGGACTAACTGTAAAGACAGACTGGCCAATCATGCACACACAAAATCAAAATATTTAAAAATCACATTTTAGAAAGTGATCAGGTTTTTACTGACAACATGAGATACACATTAAGAAATGCTACCTGTGTGTGTATCACGCACTTCATCTCCCTCTTAAAAATACTTTTTGCAGGTGAGGGTTGCACCACGGCGCAAAGCCACTCACCCCACTTCAAACTGTTAAGTAGGAAATGTACAGTAAGTAGTGTGTGGAAACACTGCACGCCAGGCTGCTCCGACTAGTAATAAGCTTACTGCAATTCCAAGGGACCTCGGCGTCATCTTAGTTAAAACTCACATTCCTTTTAAGTCACTACTGAACAATTATGTTCACGGCTAACAACATTTTCAAAGAGGAATTTGGCATTATAGCATGCAAAATTCTTGCAAGCTCAATTATTTCTCCGGTTTATACTCACTGAAAGACCATGTAAGGTGCTATTTCCAGGAATAAGACACAAAAGAAAAAAACAGGCAAAGCCAAGCAAACAAAACCCTGTCCTCATCAAACTTACATTCTGCCTTTTTTTTTTTTTTGAGACGGAGTCACTCTGTCGCCCAGGCTGGAGTGCAATGGCGTGATCTTGGCTCACCAAAACCTCCGCCTCCCGGGTTCAAGGGACTCTCCTGCCTTAGCTCCCAAGTAGCTGGTATTATAGGCGCCTGTCACCACGCCCGGCTAATTTTGTATTTTTAGTAGAGATAGGGTTTCTCCATGTTGGTCAGGCTGGTCTTGAACTCCCGACCTCATGGGATCCACCCGCCTTGCTGCCTCGGCCTCCCACAGTGCTGGAATTACAGGTGTGAGCCACAGCTCCCAGTCCATCTTTTTTTTCTAGGTAACAAGGAAATTCTATCTTTCCAAACTTGTCTCTTATGTATTAAATGTTAGCAACAACAAGGAATTCCCCCACAATTCTCACCTTGCAAATGTACTCTTCTCTAAATACTAAAAATCACAAAGATTTATAAAACATTAGGAGCCGCCTCCAATGACAAGCTTAACTTTCCTTTTAACCGATTTGCCAGGACCATAAAGACAAACATGCTCTACTCTACAAGTTTACTCAAAATCAGAAACCAGAACGTTTTACATTCACAAAATGCAACGGACATTAGGCTGTCAGAAGCAAATTTAACCGCCCAGGGTCTTCAAATCAGAGAGGTGCCAAGTGGTTTTTTGCTTTAAAAACAACAAAATTCAATTTCTCTCTCAAATCTGTAAATCTCAAGTCATTCAATAACCTGAATTGTGAAACAAGAAAATATTGTTACCCTCAGCTCCTAAAGCAAAAGTACAATTTAGTACAAAGATCACAACAACTGGCAAAAAGGCAACTTTTTGAAACAAAGTCTAAATTCCTTTAAACAATTCAATAATTTAGTGGAAATTTTACTAAGTGGCCAGTGAGTTTCTTGCAATTCTTAGCTACTCTGCCCCGCTGTCAACCAGACTAGCGAAACTAGGCATACAGCACCCAAAATAAGCCGCACAATCCTTATAATGCAGTAGCTATCTTCCTATCTTTAATCTGCAGGCAAAGTTCCTTATCTTCAGCAATTCCACTGGGCAAGATACACGGAGGTGGGCTCGACTCCTCCCAGTTAAGACCAACTAAAGCCATTCTAAGACCAGCTTATTCCAGCTTCAGCCAATAGATAACTATGTTTCCTACTAAAGTCAGATGTACGGAGGATAAGAGACAGCAATACATTTTGTTTCAGGTTAGGCTTTGCCTTCTCCATTTGATCAATGGAAACCATGAGTGGTTTATCTTTCCCTGATTGAAGTTTCTGGAGAAAGCAGGTGGTTATCTACAACCCATCAGTGGAAAAATAATCCCCATCCAAAATGAACAGAAAGAAATGTTTTATTAAATTACTGGCGGCCGGGCGAGGTAGCTCACGCCTGTAATCTCAACACTTTGGAAGTCTGAGGCGGACGGATCATCTGAAGTCAGGAGTTCGAGACCAGCCTGACAAACATGGTGAAACCCCGTCTCAACTAAAAATACAAAAATTAGCTGGGCATAGTGGCAGGCGCCTGTAATCCAGGTAATGGGGAGGCTTGAGGCAGGAGAATCTCTTGAACCTGGGAGGCAGAGGTTGCAGTGATCGCGCCACTGCACTACAGCCTGGGTGACAGAGACTCTATTCCCCACCCCCCAAAAAAAGTATTGGCAAGGTCATAAAACCGATTGTGCCACCAAAAACCTTCTTAAAATTGAAAACACACTGATAAATCCTTTTGAATATTGCTTTCTTTACAACTCCTAAAGACTACAAATTCCTTGGAATTTGTAGGAAACTTGACAGTTCCTTTCATTAAAAAAAAAAAACAAAAAAAAAAAACACAACTCCTGACCATTACATTATTAGATCCTTAGAGCCATTGGCTTAGAGGTAAACTGCGACTTGGTTTTTGGAACCACGGGCTGTTACAATCCCGTCGAAGGTAAGCAAAGACATTTCAATTCTCGTGGGGTATAGATTCCAAAGGGTCACTTGCATCCAACACACACACAGAGAAATGAACCCAATGACAAGACCAGAAACCTCACCAAGCTGCACGAAACGTAAAGAAGTAAACAAGCAAATAAAAATCTTAAAAAATCAAGCGTGGTCTTGAGTAAAAGGCAGGTCAGCTACCCAACAGAAGCACATGACTCATGCACGGGCCTGAAGTATTTACACCGTCCACTACACCAGAGGGGGGTTTTCCATCTTCATGAAAGGCCAAGCCCTGGGGGCATCTCAGCCGGTGAAGCCATGCCATTTCCGTTTGGGAGGAAGGGGATCATTTTATTTCGCTGAATCACAACTCCCCTACGTCCCCACCCCAAACCACCACCACAGCCACACACGACACTGGAAATAAACGAGGCCGTTGCAAGGACGCCGGCGAGCACCGACCGAGCAAAACAAAGCGCCCAGCAAGGGGCTACCAGGCTGCGAGTGGGTGCGTCAGGAGGGCCAAGCTCACCCCCCCAGGGCACCGCTCCCGCCCTCTGGGGCCTGTCCTCAGACCGGCGTGAAGCGGCTATCACCTCCTTCCGGAGGGAACCTTCCCCTTTCTCCACAGGGCTCCCGGGACCACCGGGAAGGTAAGGTGATGGGGGCGGGGGCGAGCTGCCCCGGCCCAGGCAAAAGGACCTGAGTGCCAGAGTGAGAGTGCGCCGGGCCCAGCCCACGTGAGCGCCGGGGCCAGGCCCGCGCCAGCCTAAGGGACCGCAGACGGAGACAGCGGCGCTCGCGGACCCCGCGCCAGGCCCGGACTTACCCGGGCCGGGCGCGCCGCAAACCCCGCGGCGGCCGCTTCCTCCGCTTCCTCCTCCTCCTCCTCCTCCTCACTTGACAAAATGGCGGCGGCAGGAAGTGCCGGGCGCCTCGGCCCGCCCCCCGCCCGCCCCCGGCCGCCCGCCCCGCCGCGGCGCCCGCGCCCCCAGCCCGCGCCCCACCGACCGGCCCGAGGTCAGGTCCGACGGCACCAACGGCGAGGCGGCCACGAGCGACCCCGCCGCCCCGAAGCAAACGACGCAGGCCGTCCTGGCCCGGCGCGAGCAGCGCGGGAGGCCAGCAGGCCCGAGCCCGCGTAGCCCCGGCCTCCCCGCCCCCGCGCCGCGCCGATGGCGTAGGTGGCGGCGCACCGGCCCCATTACGCAATGCAGGTTACGCGGGCCGCGCCGCGAGCCCCCGCCGGCCGCCCAGCGCCGTCCGCCGCCCCGAACGGCACCGGTCCTCACCTGAGACGCTAGGCCGCACGCCACCCCCGCCGGCCGTCAGCCCGCTGCCGTCGCCCGCTCCCCGGGCTGCCTGCGCGGCGCCGGGGCCCGCCCGCCGCTCCCCCGATCTCACAGGCCGCGCTCGCCCGCGGGCACCGCCGGCAGCCGCCGCCGCCGCTGCCGCCGCCACTGCTTCGGCTCTTCGGCTGCGGGAGAACAGAACAAACAGCCCTGCTGCCGCCGCCGCCGCCGCCGCCGCCGCCAGCGCACTGACGTCACCGCGCACGCTGCGCGCGCGGCCCCGCACCACTGCCGCCTCCCGGTGTGCGCGCTCCGCCCCCGTGCCCGGCGCGAACAAGCTCCGAAAAGACCGTGGTTGCGAGGTGAGTGGGGGACGCCGCGGACTGAAGGAGGGGACCCCCATTCTGAACGATGGAGGGGGCTGGGGGAAACGCGCGGACTGCAGACTGGGCCCGTGGGGAAAGATCTGAAGGCTGAGAGAGACCTCCAAAATACTGAGAAATGTCTGAAGACAGACCCTCACAGGGAGGGAGGACGGTGAGGAGGAACCCCAAAGACTGATAGTGGAGGCGGAGGACAGAGCCCTGTCTGAGGGAGGACTCCAGGTGGGGAGGCTGAGACGAGAGGGCCGCGATGGGGGCGCCGGGGCTGGGATGAAATGGAGGAAAGGAGAAGAGAGAAGGCTGCAAGCAAGGTCAAGACTGCCCCTGGGATCTAAAGGTGCAGGGAGGTAGCACCTTTGCTCTTTTATGTCCCCCTGCCGACCTTCTTCCTACCCACCCGTTTTCTTTTTTAAAGAGACATGGTCTTACTCTGTCCTCCAGGCTGGAGTGCAGTGGTACAAAGTTCACTGCAGCCTCAACCTGCTGGCCTCAAGCGATCCTCCTGTTTCAGCTTCCCAGGTAGCTGAGACTACAGGTGTGCACCACCACACCCAGCTAACTATTTTTTGTAAAGACGGGTCTCACTATGTTGCGCAGGCTGCTCTCTGTCTTGTGGGCTCAAGTGATCCTTCTGCCTCGGCTTCCCAAAGTGCTAGGATTACAGGCATGAGCCACCACACCCTGCTCTTCCCATCCTTAAGACTCAACCCTGTAATCCCAGGCACGGTGGCTCAGGCCTGTTATCCTAGCGTTTGAGAGGCCTTGGCAGGCAGATGGCTTGAGGCCAGGGGTTGGAGACCATCCTGGCCAACATAGTGAACCTCGCCTCTACTAAAAATACGAAAATTAGCCTGGTGTGGCGGTGCATGCCTGTACTCCCAGCTACTCAGGAGGCTGAGGCAGGAGAATCACTTTAACCTAGGAGGCGGAGGTTGTGCAGTG
>NW_016108041.1:289544-290911 GCF_001604975.1 Cebus imitator
GCTTGTAATCTCAGATACTCAGGAGGCTAAGACAGAAGAGTCACTTGAACCTAGGAGGTGGAGGTTGCAGTGACCCAAGATTGTGCCACTGCACATCAACCTGGGCAATGGAGTGAGACTCTGTCTCAAAAAAAAAAGCCAGGCATGGTGGCTCATGCCTATAATCCCAGCACTTTGGGAGGCCAAGGCAGGTGGATTACCTGAGGTCAGGAATTCAAGACCAGCCTGGCCAACATTGTGAAAACCCATCTCTACCAAAAATACCAAAAAAATTAGCTGGACGTGGTGGTGCATGCCTGTAATCCCAGCTACTCTGGAGGCTGAGAATTACATCAACCCAGGAGGTGGAGGTTGCAGTGAGCGGAGATCATGCCACTGCACTCCAGCCTGGGTGACAAGGCGAAACTCTGTCTCAAAAAAAAAAAACAGTCTACATGGCATTTTCTTTTTTTAAGTCCAAGTAATGAAACGTTTCCTTATGGTCCCTGGTTTCAGAATATATTGATGCAATAGGATACCAGTAAAATAGTTTCAAAGTTTCTTTTTTTCTTTCTTTTTTTTTTTTGAGAGAGTCTTGCTCTATCACCCAGGCTGGCTGGAGTACAGTTGTGCAATCACGGCTCACTACAACCTCCCGCCTCCCAGGTTCAAGCAAATTCTCCTGTCTTAGCCTCCTAAGTAACTGGGACTACAGGCACACGCCACCACACCCAGCTAATTTTTGTATTTTTAGTAGAGACAGGGTTTCACCATATTGGCCAGGATGGTCTCGATCTCTTGACCTCGTGATCCTCCTGCCTTGGCCTCACAAAGTGCTGGGATTACAGATGTGAACCACTGCTCCCAGCCAAATTGTTTCTTTTCTATCATGTGTTTGCTCATGCTTAACCAGAGGTAATCATAAATCACTAATGGGTCCTAAGCAAAGTTAAAAATTGAATTTTTTTCATTCATTCATTTATCTATTTATTAATTTATTCATTTATGACAGGGTCTTGCTCTGTTGCCCAGGCTCGAGTGCAGTGTTGCATTCATGGTTCACTACAGCCTTGACCTTCTGGGCTCATGTGATCCTCCCACCTCAGCCTCCCAAGTAGCTGGGACTATAGTCATGTGCCACTACACCCAGCTAATGTTTTAAATTTTTTGCAATTGGCTGGGTGCAGTGGTGCACGCCTGTAATCCCAGTACTTTGGGAAGCTGAGGCGGGTGGATCACTTGAGGTCGGGAGTTTGAGACCAGCTTAGCAAACATGGTGAAACCCCATTTCTACTAAAAATACAAAAGTTAGAAAAAAAGAAAAAAATTAGAGCCCAGGCATGATGGCTCACATTTGTAATCCCAGTACTTTGGGAGGCCAAGGCAGG
>NW_016108041.1:291284-294447 GCF_001604975.1 Cebus imitator
TAGTCACAGGGTCTCACTATGCTGGCGGAGCTGATCTCAAACTTTGGCCTCAAGTGATTCTCCCTCCTTGGCCTAACCCTTTATCTTAACAAAGCATGAGAAAACAAATTATTACCTGCAAGAAATAAAGGATGTAATTGTAACTCGTTCATTGACACTTCCTTCTAACTCTGTATTACAGAATATTGAAATTTGTGAATATCTTCTGGCCCCTAATTTTGCACCCCTGGCGATTATGCAGAAGATGATCAGAAATGGAAAAAAGAACAGGAAGGTATCCAGGGCTGGGTGAATAGGTATTAACAACTAGTTTGTTGTTACTGGGGTTTTTGGTTTTTTAAGGGAACCAGAATGTATCCATTATAAGCTGTCCTTCCCTGTAGTTACCTTGTCTCGTTGCATTATCCACTTAATTTATCATTGTTGCTGACAATTAATGTTTTTGGAAGTAATTGGAGCTGCTGCTTTACAAGTCACATAATAAAACCTGTCACTCTACTGTAGAGTCACAATTTAGACAAAATTACGTATCCAGGTTGTTAACTAGACCCAACTAGATGGCTTTTGGCCATTGCTACAAATTAAATTCAACCTGGAGAGCATATTCAGGCAGTAAAGGCACTTCCAAAAGCTGTCTCCAGAAATCTTTTAGGACGGCAATGTCTCATTCTTTTTGTCTTCCATAGTGCTTACCCTAACTCCACAAAGATAGCTCCAATGTTTATCTGGTTGTGTCACTTTAATAAAAATAGTCTTGTTACTTCATGGTTCACATGTTATTTATTTATGAGACAGAGTCCTGCTCTGTCGCCCAGGCTGGAGTGCAGTGGCACAATATTGGCTTACTGCAACCTCTGCCTCTCAGGTTCAAGAGATTCTCGTGCCTCAGCCTCCCATATAGCTGAAATTACTGGTGTGTGCCACCACGCCCAGCTAATTGTTTAGTACTTTTAGTAGAGACGGGGGTTTTGTGGTGTTGGCCAGGCTGGTTTCAAACTCCTGGCCTCAGTGATCCACCCACCTCGGCCTCCCAAAGTGCTGGGATTATGGGCGTGAGCCACAGCACTCGGCTTATTTATTTATTTATTAAGTTATAAAGACAAGATCTCACTCTGTCAGCCATGCTGGAGTGCAGTGGCATGATCACAGTTCAGTGCAGCCTCACCCTCCTCTACTCAAGCAATTCTCCCTGTTGTACCTGAGCGAGTCAAGGAATGTGCCACACTCTGAGAATGATTTATGAGTTCTTTATTAAGCCGTCGACCGAGAGTGGCTAATGCCCAAAATTCTCTCGGCCCCGAAGAAAAAGTTAGGTCATCTTTTATACACTAGTTTTACCAGGAAGGGGGGAACCTAGCTGAAACAAAGTTTTAACACAGAGTAAGCCAAAAGTTAAAAAGAAAAACTGATATATAAGAAATAAAACAGTGCCAGGTGTGAGGAGTACCACTGTCTTGAAAGACATACAACTTATAGACAAGGCGGGCTCTAGGCGCTCACTGCAGCTGCATTTCCAGGCTTTGCTGATACCACTTTACTCAGCCTCTTATCAACAAAGGCATTTCTGGGTGCCCAGAGTCAGTCTGACCTTGCTGTATACTATAGTTACATACTTAATGGGGAGAAGGTTACTAAAATGAAGAAGCCAAGACAGAGTCTTTTCAGCTCGAAAAGTCTAACATAAAGCCTGAACAGCTTTTACTCAGGGAAAGGAGAGTTAGCTTTAGCTGGCAAAAAGCAGGGTATCACATCCCTCCTCACCCTCCTTAGTACATAGGACTATACCCATGCCTCACCACACTTGGCTATTTTTTAAAATTTCTTTCTTTCTTTCTTTTTTTTTTTTTTTTTTTGTACCAGTAAGCTTTCACTATGTTGCCCAAGCTAGAATGCAGTGGCTGTTCACAGGCACAATCACAGCTGACTACAGCCTTGAACTCATGGGCCCCAGAAATCCTCTTACCTCAGCTTCCTTAGTCGCTGGACCTATAGCTGCCTGCCCAGCTTAGATTTTTATTCTATGCATCAATGTATATTAATGTATAGGAATAGTTGTATTATTTAAACAAAAGGGATCATCCTATATCTGCTGCTTTTTGCTGTTTGTTTGTTTTTAGACAGGGTCTTGCTCTGTCACCCAGGCTGGAGTGCAGTGGTGTGATCTTGGCTTACTGCAACCTCTGCCTCCCAGCTTCAAGCGATTCTCGTGCCCCCGCCTCCCAACTGCATTTTTTCCTTTTCCTTTTATTTTTTTTTTATTACCTTATTAGACTCAATATTTATTGGTAGCATAGCATCCCAACTATCTAGGACTATAGACACACGCCACCATGCCTGGCTAATTGTTATATTTTTAGTAGAGACGGGGTTTCACCATATTGGCCAGGCTGGTCTCAAACTCCTGACCTCAAGTGATCCGCCTGCCTCGGCCTCCCAAAATGTTGGGATTACAGGTGTGAGCCACTGTACACATTCATCTTTTTAAATTTAATACATACAGCCCAGAACTCCTAGACTCAAGTGATCCTCCCAGTCCACGTCAGCATACCAGGTAGCTGGGACTACAGGTGCATGCCACTGTACCTGGCTAGAAGTCATTTCCCATGAATACTTGGAGATCTGCCTTATTGGAGATGATGTCAAGATCATATACGGTATGTTATCATAGTATGACATATCTATCTCAGATAACATGATGGCTCAGCCGAGATTGCACCATTGTACTCCAGCCTGGGCAAAAAGAGTGAAATTCCATCCCCTCCCCCCAAAAAAATCCCAGCACTTTGGGAGGTTGAGGCAGGTGGAACATTTGAGGTCAGGAATTTGAGACCAACCTGGCCAACATTGTGAAATCCTGTCTCTACTAAAAAAAATACAAAAATTGGTCAGGTGCAGTAGTTGACATCTGTAATCCCCGCACTTCAGGAGGCTAAGGTGGGCGGATCACGAGGTCAGGAGTTTGAAACCAGCCTGGCCAATATGGTGAAACCCCATCTGTACTAAAAAAACTAGCTGGGTGTGGTGGTGTGCACTTGTAATCCCAGCTACTCAGGAGGCTGAAGCATGAGAATTGCTTGAACCCAGGAGGTGGAGGTTGCAGTCAGCCGAGATTGCACCACTGCACTCCAGCCTGGGGAATAGAAGGCGTCTGTGTCTTAAAAAA
>NW_016108041.1:298049-303119 GCF_001604975.1 Cebus imitator
AGGAGAATCACTTGAACACGGGTGGCGGAGTTTGTGGTGAGCCAAGATCGCACCGCTGCACTCCAGCCTGGGCAACAGTAGTGAAACTCATCTAAAAAAAAAAAAATGGCCAGACACTATGTCTCAAGCCTATAATCCCAGCACTTTGGGAAGCTGAGGTGGAAGGACCTCTTGAGCCCAGGAGTTCAAAACCATCCTGGGCAACATGGTGAAACTCCATCTCTACAAAAAATGTAAAAATTAGCTTGGCGTGATGGCATGCAGCTGCAGTTTCAGCTACCCAGGAGGCTGGAGCAGGAGAACGTAAGCCCAGGAGTTTGAGGCTACAGTGAACTACTGTTGCATCATTGCACTCCAGCCTGGGTGATACAGCAATGAACACCCTGTCCCCAAAAATATGGCCACTAGTCATCTGGGCACAGTGGCTCACACCCATAATCTCGGCCCGACGCGGTGGCTCATGCCTGTAATCCCACCCAGCACTTTCAGAGGCCAAGGCGGGCGGATCATCTGAGGTCAGGAGGAGACCAGCCTGGCCATCATGGTGAAACCCTGTCTCTACTAAAAATACAAAAATTAGCCGGGTGTAGTTGCTGGCGCCTGTAATCCCAGCTACTCTGGAGGCTGAGGCAGGAAAATCACTTGAACCTGGGAGGCGGAGCTTGCAGTGAGCCGAGATTGTGCCGTTGCACTCCAGCCTGGGTAACAAGAGCAAGACTTCATCTAAAAAAGAAACAACAAATTCTCAGGCAGACCCCTTGAGTACAAAAAATTTTTTAAATTTAAAATTTTTTAAATGGGCGGGGTGCAGTGGCTCACACTTGTAATCCCAGCACTTTGGGAGGTAGAGGCAGGTGAATCACTCCATCTCTTTTTTTTTTTTTTTTTTTTCTTAATATGCCTATAGATCTCAGAAAAAAAACAAAAAACCTCAAGGGACACAGAATAATCAAAACAATCTGGAAAAAGAGGAACAAAGTTGGAGGAGTCACACTTCCTTACTTATTTATTCATGTATTTATTATTATTGCAATGGAGTCTCACTCTGTTGCCCAGGCTGGAGTGCAGTGGTGCAATCTCGGCTCACTGCAACCTCTGCCTCCCAGGTTCAAGTGATTGTTCTGCCTCAGCCTCCTGATTAGCCAAGATTATAGGCGTGCACCACCACACCCAGCTAATTTTGTATTTTTAGTAGAGACAGGGTTTTGCCACGTTGGCCAGGTGGGTCCTAAACCCCCACCAACCTCAGGTGATCTGCCCGCCTCAGCCTCCCAAAGTGTTGGGATTACAGGCATGAGTCACTGCACCTTATATTTATTCATCTATTTATTTTTCTTGAGTAGGGTCTGTGTCACCCAGGCTAGAGTGCAGTGGTGTGATCTCAGTTCACTGCAACCTCCACCTTCCAGGCTCAGGTAATCCTCCTGTCCCAGCCTCTCCACAAACTGGGACTTCAGACAAGTGCCACCATGCCCAGCTAATTTTTTGTATTTTTGGTAGAGAATAGGTTTCATCATGTTGCTCAGGTTGGTCTCCCAACTCCTGAGCTCAGGTGATCCACCTGCCTCAGCCTCCCAAAGTGCTGGGATTACTGGCATGAGCCACTGTGCCTGGCCCACTGTTGTATTTGAGTGAGTTAAGGAATGTGTTACATTTTGAGATTGAATTATGAGTTTTTTATTATGTCGGTGACAGAGAGGTGGCTAATGCTTAAAATCTTCTCAGCCCTTAAGTTAGGTGGTCTTTTATATTCTAGTTTTAAAGGGGAGGGGGGAACCTAGCTGAAACAAATTTTTCATAAAAGCAGAGTAAGTAATAAAGTTAAAAGATAAACTGGTACATGAGAAATAAAACAGTGCCAGGTGCGAGGGGTAAAGTTATCATGAAAGACATACGGCTTATAGATAATGGGGGCTCTGGACGATCGACAGCACCTGCATTCCCAGGCTCTGCTGGTACTTAACTCGGCCTGTTATCAACAAATGCATTCCTGGAGGTGCCCAGTGTCAGCCTGCCCCAGCTACATACTATAGTTACATCCTTAAATGGTGGAAAAAGAACTAAAATGAAGAAGCTAAGATGGAGTCTGTCCAGCTGAAAAAGCTAACAAAGCCTGAAGAGCTTTTAGTCTGAGAAACAGAGTTAGTTTTAGCTAGCAAAAAGCAGGTTATGACACCACTTCCAGTTGGTTTTTCTTGCTTTTTTTTTTTTTTTTTGAGACAGAGTCTCACTCTGTTGCCTAGGCTGGAGTGTAGTGGCACCATCTCAGCTTGCTGCAACCTCCGCCTCCCGAGTTCAAGCAGTTCGCCTGCCTCAGCCTCCTGAGTAGCTGGGACTACAGGCGCGTGCCACCATGCCTAGCTAATTTTTTGTATTTTTAGTAGAGACAGGGTTTCACCATGTTAGCCAGGATGGTCTCGATCTCCTGACCTGGTGATCCGCCTGCCTCAGCCTCCCAAAGTGCTGGGATTACAGGTGTGAGCCACTGCACCGGCCTTTTTTTTGAGGCAGCGTGTTACTTTGTCACTCAAGCTGGAGTGCAGTGACACAATCTCAGCTCACTGCAACCTCCGCCTCCAGGGCTCAAACAACCCTCCCACCTTAGCCTCCCAAGTAGCTAGCTGGGATTACAGGAGTGTACCATCATGTCCAGTTCATTTTTTTTGAGACGGAGTTCCAGTCTTGTTGCCCATGCTGGAGTGCAGTATCGCGATCTCAGCTCACTGCAACCTCTGCCTCCCTCCCGGTTCAAGTGATTCTCCTGCCTCAGCCTCCAGAGTAGCTGCGATTACAGGTGTGTGCCACCATGCCCAGATAATTTTTTTTTTTTTTTTTTTTGAGGCAGAGTCTTGCTCTATCGCCAGGCGCCAGGCTGGAGTGCAGTGGCACGATCTTGGCTCACTGCAGCCTCCGCCTCCTGGGTTCATGCAATTCTCCTGCCTCAGCCTCCTGGGTAGCTGGGACTACAGGCACACGCCACCACGCCCAGCTAATTTTTTTTGTATTTTTAGTAGAGACGGGGTTTCACCACGTTGGCCAGAATGGTCTCGATCTCTTGACCTTGTGATCCGCCCGCCTCGGCCTCCCAAAGTGCTGGGATTACAGGCTTGAGCCACTGCACCCAGCCAATTTTTTGTATTTTTAGTAGAGATCAGGTTTCACCATGTTGGCCAGGCTGGCCTCGAACTCCTGACCTCAGGTGATCTGCCCGCCTTGGCCTCCCAAAGTCATGGGATTACAGGCTTGGGCCACTGCTCCCAGCCTGTCCAGCTAATTTTTATATTTTTAGTAGAGATGGAGTTTCACCATCTTAGTCATGCTGGCCTCCAACTCCTGGCCTTAAGTATCCGCCTGTCTCAGTCTCCCAAAGTTTTGGAATTACAGGCATAAGCCACTGCCTGATTTTAAATCTTACTTGAAAGCACAGTGACATAAGGATAGATATGTAGAACGCTAGCGTAGAGCTGACGGTCCACAAGTAAACCATGTAGTTATGGTCAACTGACTTGACAAGGGTGTCAAGACCATTCAGTGGGAGAAAGAATAATCTCTTCAACAAGTAAGTGTTTAGACAACGGGATCTGCCACATGGAGTAGAGTGAAGTTGGATCCTTACCTTACACGTATATAAAAATTAACTTGGCAAGGGGCAGTGATTCACACCTGTAATCCCAACACTTTGAGAGGCCAAGGTGGGTGGATCACTTGACATCAGGAGTGTGAGGCCAACCTGGCCAACATAATGAAACCCCATCTCTAGAAAAAATACAAAAAGTAGCCAGACATGGTGGCACAGTTCTGTAATCCCCGCTACTGGGGAGGCTGAGGCAGAATTACTTGAAGCCAGGAGGTGGAGGTTGTAGTAAGCCAGATTGTACCACTGCACTCCAGCCTGGGTAACAGTAAGATTCCATCTCAAAAATAAAAAAAGAAATTAACTTGAACTACAGATCTCAGTATGAGCTAAAACTATTAAATTATTAGAATAAAACATAGAGGTACATTTTTTTTGAGACAGAATCTTGCTCTGTTTCCCAGGCTGGAATGCAGTGGTACAATCTTGGCTCACTGCAGCCTCTGCCTCCCAGGTTTAAGCAATTCTGCCTCAGCCTCTTGAGTAGCTGAGATTACAGGTGTGCCACCATGACCAGCTATTGTATTTTTAGTAGAGACAGGGTTACACCATGTTGGCCAGGATGGTCTCTATCTCCTGACCTCATGATCCGCTCGCCTCGGCCTCCCAAAATGGTGAGGTGGGAGGATTGCTTGAGCCTGGGAGTGGAGGTTGTAGTGAGCTGAGATGGCGCCACTGACCTGCAACCTGGGTGAGAACCCCCCATGTCAGAAAAATAAAAATTAAAGGCCGGGTGCCATGGCTCAAGCCTGTAATCCCATCACTTTGGGAGGCCAAGGCAGGTGGATCACGAGGTCAGGAGTTCGAGACCAGCTTGACCAATATGGTGAAACCCCATCTATACTAAAAATACAAAAATTAGCTGGGTGTGGTGGCACGTGTCTGTAATCCCAGGTACTCAGGAAGCTGAGGCAGAAGAATCACTTGAACCGAGAGGCAGAGGTTGCAGTAAGCCAAGATTGCGCCACTGTACTCCAGCCAGGGCTACAGAGTGAGACTCCATTAAAAAAAAAAAAAAGAAAAGAAAAATGTAAAAAGCTGCCTATAGAATGTACATGGCCATTGGTGTGTCACAGACCTGCATGTTATTTTGGGGAGCCCATCTTTGCTGTGTGACCCTGAAAGTTACTAATCTCCCGGTCCGGTTTCTTCTCTGCAAGTGGGAGAAGTAACTGATAAATCCTCCTTTAAATAAGCTTGCAATTTCTGTCATTTTTGGAAAATATAAGAGCACTCCATTTGTGTGACACAAGTATTCCTCATCTTGGGGAATGAGGGCCTGGTTTAACCCTAATTGCGGGACTAAAGTAATGCATGAAGGTTGGGCACAGGGGCTTGCATCTGTAGTCTTAGCTACTTCAGGAAGCTGAAGCAGGAGGATTTCTTGAAGCCAGGAGTTCGAGACCAGCCTCTACAAAACTTTTTTTTTTTTTTTT
>NW_016108041.1:303319-306905 GCF_001604975.1 Cebus imitator
CCATGCCCGGCTTTCTTTGTATTTTTTTTTAGTAGAGACGGGGTTTCACCATGTTGACCAGGATGGTCTCGATCTCTTGACCTCGTGATCCACCCGCCTCGGTCTCCCAAAGTGCTGGGATTACAGGCTTGAGCCACCACACCCGGCCTAAAACTTTTTTTTTTTTTGATATGGAGTCTTGCTTTGTTGCCCAGGCTAGAGTGGAGTGGTGCCATCTCAGCTCACTGCAACCTCCACCTCCCGAGTAGCAGAATTGCAGGCATGTGCCACCATGTCTGGATAATTTTTGTCTTTTTAGTAGAGACAGGTTTCATGATGTTGGCCAGGCTGTTCTCAAACTCCTGACCTCAGGTGATCCAACTGCCTTGGCCTCCCAAAGTGCTGGGATTATAGGAGTGAGCCACCATGCCTAGCTCTACAACAAGACTTTTTAAAAATTAGCTGGGCATGGTGGTGCCCTCCTGTAGTCCCAGCTAATCAGGAGGCTGAGGTGGAAGGATTGCTTGAAACCACGATTTGGAGGCTGCAGTGAGTTAGAGTGGTGCCACTGCACTCCAGCCTGGGCAACACAGTGAGACCATGCCTGTAAAAATTTTAAAAAGCAATTATGTAGTTTCACAATAGATGGAAGGTGGAAGAGCCTCATTGACATTCAGATTAATGTAATGACAGGTCTTGAATTGATATTTAGTTTTTTGAGACAAAATCTTGCTCTGTCACCCAGGCTGGAGTGCAGTAGTGCAACCTTGACTCACTGCACCTTCTGCCTCCCTGGTTCAACTGCCTCAGCCTCCCCAGTAAGCGACCACATCTGGCTGATTTGTGGTATAGACAGGGTTTTGTCATGTTGACCAGGCTGGTCTCAAACTCCTGACCTCAAGTGGTCCACCTGCCTTGACCTCCTAAAGTGCCAGGAATACAGGTGTGAGCCACCAAAACCGGCCAGGTCTTGAGATTTTTAGGGGGAAAAAAAAAGTGGTCGGGTTAGGGGGGGTGCAGTAGTTCACACCTGTAATCCTAGCACTTTGGGAGGCTGAGGCGGGCTGATCACCTGAGGTCAGGAGTTCAAGACCAGCCTGGCCAACATGGTGAAATCTGTCTGTACTGGCATGGTGGTGGGCGCATGTAATCCCAGCCACTTGGGAGGCTGAGGCAGGAGAATCATTTGAACCTGCGAGGTGGAGATTGCAGTAAGGCCAAGATTGCGCTACTGCACTCCAGCCTGGACAACAGTATGAGATTTCTGTCTCCAAAAAAAAAAAAAAGGGAAAATAAAATTAAGGAAATAAAGCAGTTCCACTACCGTTTTTTGCACTACTGATGTTCAGTACTACCAACGTTTTTGCTTTAAGAGAACAAGCTTTTTAAAATTATTTATTTTTATTTTTTTAGAGACAGAGTCTCACTCTGTTGCCCAGGTTAGAGTTCAGTGGTGTGATCTCGGCTCACTGCAATCTCCACCTTCCAGGTTTGAGCGATTCTCTTGCCTCAGCCTCCTGAGTACCTAGGACTACAGTCGTGTATCATGGCGCCCAGCTAATTTTTGCATTTTTAGTAGAGACAGGTCACCATGTTGGCCAGACTGGTCCCGAACTCCTGACCTCAAGTGATCCACCCGCCTTGGCCACCCAAACTGCTGGGCTTACAGGCGTGAGCCACCTTGCCCAGCCAAGAGAATAAGCTTAAAGGGTATATTCAGCCTGAGAAGAAGGCGCATCTATGCAACGTGAACAGATGCTGAGCAGAAATGACCCAGAGGCACCATCGTCTCATCAAGCAGTTTATTTCCATTTTTAGTTCTAATGTTGATTTCTTCATTCACCCGGAATCTCCACTAAAGCTCCTCATGAACAGGGCCCAATTCCTAGAATGTGTATCATGTTAGCTCCTGGTATACAGTAGAGAATCACCAAGTTATTTTACTGCCTCCTTTTCTAATGATTCCCCAGTGGTCCATGTTGTGAGATGTATACAGTTCAAAAGGCCACAGGGAAACTGACACAGCACGGCCATTTCAAAAGGGATCTTCAGACTCTTCTGATTTTAGGAAATTCTGTGTGCTAACTTTGAACACATGCTAGCCTCCCTTTCTCAGATTCAGAAAGGTCTAAAGTAATAGCTGTTTCTCTAAAGTGAAACATGTATTTCATTATATTATTATTTTGTAATAGATAGCTTCTATCTATGGCAGTTTATGTTGGATTATTCCATCTATGGGAATCACATCACGTTTTCTTTCTGAGATGGGGTCTTGCTATGTTGTCCAGGTTGGTCTGGAACTCCTGGGCTTAAGCTATCCTCCTGTCTCAGGCTCCTAAACTGCTGGGATTATAAGCATGTGCCACCACATCCCACCAAATTTTCTTTGTAAATGTGTTTGAGTGGGAGTAACTCATTTTAAAGGAAAAAACCTGAACTAATCTAGAGGTGGAACACAAAGGAGGTAAAACATGAGAGAAGTGATGCCGTGAGACTAACCGTTGGAAACAGTGCCCTCTGGACAGTCTGGCTCTTGAGGGTGAGGTGGGTGTGCTTCTAGTGGCGTAGGTTGGTCAGATTCTTCTGGCCTCTGCGCACGTGGATGTGACGTAGTGAACGCCACATTGAACCAGGTGCTGCCAAGTCCTGTAAAGGTCACTCACCATACAGAGTGCTACAAAGATACAGGTTAAAGGCTGAAGCTTGAAATGTAAAAAACAAAAATACCCTGTAGAGCAAGGTATATTCCTAGTGTTGAGCTGTTCCCAACCAAAAAAAAAAGTTAAGGACAAAAAAAAGGAGGCATTCAGTCAGTGGTTGTATTGAATAAACAAAGTATCATCAAGCTGTAATCACCCAACCTTTATTATTCCAAGTGCAGTGTCAAGAGAAATGTTACAGCCGCTAAGGAAAAGGTACTTCTGCAGCTCTCAAACGCAGGCAAGAAGCCACATGACTGCGTGAGACAAGCCGAGGGGCTCTCTCTGCCCAGGAGGAAATGGCTGGGTCTCTTCACCAAAATCAGTTTACAGTGTATCCCGGTAGCACACACCCTTGTTCTGCTTACAAACCAAGGGAGAAAGAGCAACACGTCCATCATCCAACACCTCCCCTGGAACAGGGAAATAAGCATCATTCTGTGACAACAGCATCTTTGGACTCGGCACCAGTTTGTTCCGCTTCGGTATCCGTGGCAGCTGGGGCAGGAGCTGCTCTGGTTTGGGCACTTTCTCCCTCTGCTGCCATTGTCTCGGTGCCACTTCCTGCCTCCACGACACCCTTCTCAGATGCTGTTCCGCAGGGCACCTGCTCTTCCAGGGGCTGTTCAGCTTCAGGATCACTACTAGCCTCTGCTGTTTCCACAGGGCCTTTGCCCTCAGTTGGCTCCCCGCTGCTCTCCAGAGCCGGCGCCCCTTCCCTGTTGACTGCCCTCACTGCTGCCGTGATCACCTCGGCTAAGACGTCTGTGGCCACCTCCTCAGGTGTCTCTTTCTTATCCTCACCTTCTAAATTGTCATCTCCTTCCATTTCTGGATCAACAGTTTCATTGGTGAAAGGGTCCTCACCCTGGCCAAAGAGAAACACACGTCAGTGTAGCAGAATTCAG
>NW_016108041.1:308015-309493 GCF_001604975.1 Cebus imitator
AAAAAAAAGGGCATGTAACAGGAAGTTAACACTATGTTAAATTTCAGTGTCATTCAGGTGCTCCCACCTGTAATCCCAGCACTTTGGGAGGCTGGGGCGGGAGGACTGCTTGAGCTCAGGAGTTCAATACCAACCTGGGCAACACGTCAAAACCCCGGGCTCTACAAAATATACAAAATTTAGCTGGGTGTGGTGGAGCATGCCTGTAATCCCAGCTACTCAGGAGGCAGAGGCATGGGAATTGCTTGAACCCAAAAGGTGGGGGTTGCAGAAAAAAAATTTTTGTGTGTCATTAACGCCCATAGCCCTGAGATAAATTCCCATTTTACAGATGCGGAGATGAGCTTCAAAGACCAGTAACTTGCCAGACATAACAAAGCCACACTAAACATGGGGATGAAGATTCAAATCCAAGTTTGACTCCCTCAAAATTCTAAGTATATGCTAAAAAACTATCTCTACTCTAAAAGAAGCAAATTAAAAATTATTACCAGATTAGGAAACATGTCTTAAAATATGAAGCTTAGGGCAAGATGCAGTGACTCGCACCTGCAACCCCAGCAATTTGGGAGGTTAAGGCAGGAGGATCACGTGAGGCCACACCACACTGGTCAACAGAGCAAGACTATCTCAAAAAATTAGCTGGTGTGCTGGTGTACTACTGCAGTCCCGGCTACCTGGGAGGCTGAGGTGGGAGGATCTCTTGAACTCAGAAACCCGAGGCTGCAGTGAGCTATGATCACACCACTACACTCCAGACTGGGTAAGTGAATAAGACCCGACTCTAAAATTAAAAATAAATAGGGACACTTAGAAGCCTGAGTCTACACTTGACTCTAGAACTCTGTCACTCAGTGCAGTGGCACGATCTCAACTCATGGCAACTTCTGTCTCCTGAGTAGCTGGGACCACAGGTGTGTGCCACCATGCCCAGCTAATTTTAACTAACTTCTGGGCTCAGGGATCCTCCTGCCTCAGCGTCCCAAAAGGGTTTCACCATGTTATCCTGGCTGGTCTCGAACTCCTGAGCTCAAAGCAATCTGCCCATCTCAGCCTCCCAAAGCACCGAGATTACAGGCGTCAGCCATCACGTCCAGCCATGTTTCTTAAACTAATTCGTTTCTGTGCCTTTAATAGATGGAACTGTCAACTACGGAAGCATTTAGTAATTGAGAGGACAGAAAACAGGTCCTGAAGTCAGGTTGTGGGCTGGGGCTTAGCTACCAGCCCCAAATGCTGAAGTCCTGGGATGAACACTGAACAAAATGGGTTCCACAAGACAACTGGGAGCTCTTCCAACCAGCTTTCTCTCCATGAACACCCACTTTGGGACTTTCATATGCTGCTCCCATCACGAAGGCCTTGGTTCTTCACTACCCCTCATCTTCAACCTCACTGTCAGCTGGCTCTGCCAATGAAATCTTTTTAGCTTATCTGCTAGAAAATTATCTACCTGATTTTTTTTTTTTTTTTTTTTT
>NW_016108041.1:310943-403259 GCF_001604975.1 Cebus imitator
TGTTGACCAGGATGGTCTCGATCTCTTGACCTCGTGATCCACCCGCCTTGGCCTCCCAAAGTGCTGGGATTACAGGCTTGAGCCACCGCGCCCGGCAAAGCTGAACAATCTTAAGAGATAAACACACAGATGTGCCACTGAGATCCATGTAGCATGTGCAGAATAGGGGGTGAAACAAGAGCATGTACAAATGAGAAGCTGTGCAGACTCAGTGGAGGAAAAGAGCAAGCTCTTTCTTTTTAATTTTTTTTTTTTTTTTTTTTTTTACATTGATGTAATGAGTTCAACAACAAAAGCATGACTAGGCTGGGTGTGGCAGCTCACGCCTGTAATCCCAGCAATTTGGGAGGCTGAGGCGTATAGATCACCCGAGGCCACGCGTTCAAGACCATCATGGCGAAACCCCATCTCTACAAAAAATTAGCTGGGTGTGGTGGTGCACACCTGTAATCCCAGCTACTCAGGAGGCCGAGGCACAAGAATCTGGGAGGTGGAGGTTGCAATGAGCTGAGATTGCACCACCGAATTCCAGTCTGGACAACAGAGACTCTGTCTCAAAAAATAAAAAACAACAACAACAAAACAAAAACAACTATGACTGCACCAAGCCTCTGACTGTTTTAGGGCCTGACTCATTTGCACAATGGTCCCTTGTTTGTATACCGCTTTTCAGCTGATCTTTTTAAAAAATTTTTATTTATTTATTTTTTTAAAGATGGGGTTTCACCATGATGGCCAGGCTGGTGTTGAACTCCTGACCTCAGGTGATCCACCCACCTCAGCCTCCCAAAGTGTTAGGATTACAGGCGTGAGCCACCGTGCCCGGCTCAGCTGATCTTTAATAGTACTGTGGCCGAGCCTGGTGGATCACCTGAGGTTAAGAGTTCAAGACCAGCCTGCCCAACATGGTGAAACCCCATTTCTACTAAAAATACATTAGGAGGCTGAAGCAGGATAATCGCTTCAACCTGGGAAGCAGAGGTTGCAGTGAACCGAGATTGTGCCATTGCACTCCAGCCTGGGCAACAAGAGTGAAACTCCATCTCAAAAAAAAAAAAAAAAAAAAATTCCAAAACCAAAAACAGTACTGTGAGATGGGTGGGCAGCTCTTGACATCCCCATTGAATAGCTGGATACAGTAAGAAGAGATATGCTAACCCCACGCCAGAAAGTTCCAGCCTGCGGACCAAACACAGCCACAGCCACTTTTATTGTCTGCTTTTCTGCACTGACAGTAGGTAGAGCTGTGTTGCTGAACAGACTCTATGGTCTGCAATGCTAAAAATATTCATATCTGACGCCTTACAAAAAAGAATGTGCTGACCCCTGAGCCCAACATTTAGCCAGAAGCCCCATCAGCTGGGGAAGGACAGAACCAGTCCTTTAGTCCAAGTCCCCTGGGCCACTCGGCTCTCAATGGCCCTCAGCTTCAGCTGATGGAAACCCCCAGGCCTTTAGTTACTGGGGAACTGACTGATGTGGCTTACAGGAAACACTCTCAAATAAAGAGAATCTCAGCTACCGCATTTAATTCATTCTAAGCAAAAACATTTTCTCACATTTCTATAAAAATATAGGCGAATCTTACAACCAATCAATGGAAGTGACAGACTTCAAACACAGCGAGAACCCCTGAAAATGTGGGTAATTCCCCATAAGACACAGCTGGCTCTGAGCCACAGCCTGCAACACGCACCCCAGGCAGTGTGGGGCAGAAGACTCACCCTGCGGTTGTGATTGTGGTCCATGGAGTGCAGGTGCCGCTGGAGGAGCTGCGGCTGCGCAGGGATCAGCATGTCACAGGCCAGGCAGTGAGCAGCCTCGATCCTCTTGAAGAAGTGCTCCTGGCCAATCCCTGCGAGGAAATGCATGTCTTGGAGGATCTGGGACAGCAAGTGATGCTTTCCTCCTCCCACTCCCCAACAGGGTCCAGGTTTTCTGCCGGCAACACTCAGGAGTCAGAAGGGCGTAGCCTGCCCTTCTTTAGGGAGTATGGGTCAGCACATTCGGCCTCTATAGCTGGGAAGTCTGCACATTTCAGCTTTTCTGTTCCTTCTGGTCCTTTCTTTTCAAACCAAGGAGGAAAAGACATCAAAGTGCTTAACGTCACTCTGATGTCAGCTATGACGTACGCAGAGCCACACCGAAGGCTTCTTTCTATTGCTGCTAAGCACTCTTCCCACAGGGCTCACTGCCACCTTCTCAGCCACCTCGGGCTGGCCTTGCGCCACGTTTCACGGGTCACATGCCTTGCCACCATCCAGGACGGCAAGCATCCTGCAACCACAACTCACCTTTGAAAGGATCTGGTTTTGGTTTTGGGCTCTCTTTCTCCATCAATTCCTGACGTCGCTTCTCAATTTTCTTATTTCTGTTAATGATGTATTCCTAAGGTGGATTTGGAGATGGCATTAAGTAAAATGAGAGGCTGGCACGTGTGGCCATTTCTCAGCTGCCAGGGCTAGGCAGGCAGCTATCAGAGGAGCTCCGTGGGCAGAAGAGTGGGAACCATGATGGCTGGAGCTCTTGGTTGTTCCTGTGACTTGGGGACTTACACAGCTGTTCTATCTGGGAAAAGAAACCTTGACCAAGTTTACACCTCTGATTTCCCTTCCTCCTTCAAAGGATCCGGCACCTGCGGAATTGGCGGGGGACGTGGTGACCGGGGGTCAGGTGTCCTTTACCTGGAGGAACTCCACCGTCTTGTCGGGCAGCTTGGTGCTTATAAACCGCAGCGTCTCTTTGTGAAATTTGCTTTGCAGATGCTTCTGGATCTCTTCGTCTTCAAAGCTACGGAACTTGCACACAGAACAGGCAAACTGAATCCTGGAGAAGGTAAATGAAGAGGGAAGTGAGGCAGGGAGAATCAGGTCACCTCTGGGGAGAGCTAAAATAGAAACAGGATTTTTCTTTTCTTTTTGAGACGGAGTCTCACTCTGTTGCACAGGCTGGAGTGCAGTGGCAAAATCTCATCTCACTGTAATCTCTGCCTCCCAGGTTTTTCAAGCAATCCTCGCACCTCAGCCTCCCAAGTAGCTGGCATTAAAGGTGCATGCCACTGCACTCAGCTAGGGAAAGTGGTTGCTGAAACAAGAGTTCTGACTTCCCAAGGGGCAACAGAATAGCAGTTACCCAGACTTCCCTAGCTGAATAATAGGAGTATAGACTTACAAGTATCTCAAGCAAAGATTCGTAACCAGCTGACACTGTAGCCCCTCTGGCCCCAAAGCCCCTGGGAAAACACCGGAAAGCAATGACTGCTCAGAACCAGAGACCCCCCCTAAGCTCTGGCTGGCGACTCCTTGGGGCACAGCATCTACCTCCCAGCTTCTCAAATAAGCTTTGCTCCACAGCCACTGGGATGACACAAGACAACCACATTTTACGTGCAGAAAAAAGACCTCATACAATTCAAAACACAAAGCCCAAGATCAGTTCTCCCATGGGACTCCCCGTAAAGACATGTCACATCCAGTTCTACAGATAAAAGTGAGGCTTCTGGCCGGGCGTGGTGGCTCACGCCTGTAATCCCAGCATACTGGGAGGCCAAGGCAGACAGATCACCTGATGTTGGGAGTTTGAGACCACCAGCACGACTGACGTGGAGAAACCCCGTCTACTAAAAATACAAAATTAGCAAGGTGTGGTGATGCATGCCACGCTGCTTGGTGAGACAGAGGGAAGTACAGGCCCCAGGCCACCACACTGGGGTGCTACCTCCCTGGCTCTGTCCTGGAAGTTCCAGCCCTTCTGGTGCAGGGGTACAGGCCCTGTGGCACTCAGGATTTCACCTCTGCCAACTCCACACACCTGGCTTCTGACCCCTGACAAGCACCATGAAGACACTTCCACTTCGGGAGACACCCCCTACGGAGGAGAAAAGGGGACATATCCCGGCGCTCATACACAGAGCTGCCAGGAAGCTGCAGACGAGATGCACGCTTGCCTGCTACACCTCTGCCTCCCTGTGACAATCCCTCTAAGTCCCTTCAAGATCCTTAAGTCCTTAGTCACTAGTGCCAGCTCTGAAGGTTTCTTTTCAAAAACAAGGCACCTCTTAATTGGAAGAACATACAAGATGATAAAATGCAAAAAGTAAAAGAATGTCATCTCTATGCCTTTCTCCCAGTACTCTGGGAGGCCAAAGCAGGAAGATCTCTTGTGGCCAGTTCAAGACCAGCCCAGACAACAGAGCAAGACCCCTGTCTCTAATGAAGTCATCTCAATTTCCATGTGACATGGAAGTCATCTACTCTACCATTATTTATCTGTTTAAAATAACAATGGTTACAATGTTCCTGTACTAAAGAAGAAACGGTTCTTTTTTTGAGATGATATCCTGCTCTGTCGCCCAGGCAGGAGTGCACAGGTGCAATCTCAGCTCACTGCAACCTCCACCTCCCAGGTTCAAGCGATTCAAAATGAGGCCAGGTGCCGTGGCTTGTGCCTGTAACCCCAGCACTTTGGGAGGCCAAGGTGGGCGGATCACAAGGTCAGGAGATCAAGACCAGCCTGGCTAACATGGTGAAACCCCATCTCTACTAAAGATACAAAAAAATAAAATAAAAAATTAGCTGGGTGTGGTAGCACGTGCCTGTCATCTCAGCTATTCAGGAGGCTGAGGCAGAATTGCTTGAACCTGGGGGTGGAGGTTGAAGTGAGCCGAGACTGCACCATTGTCCTCCAGCTTGGGTAACAGGGCGAGACTCCATCTCAAATAAAAAAAAAATTACTTTTTGAGCAGCTGGGTCACCAAGCTGGAGTGCAGTGGTGTGACCTTGGCTCACTACAACCTCTACCTCCCTGGTTCAACTGATTCTCCTGCCTCAGCCTCCCGAGTAGCTGGGAGTACAGGCAACCACTACCATTCTTGACTAATTTTTGTATTTTTAGTAGACACAGGGTTTCACTATGTTGACCAGGCTGGTCTTGAACTGCTGGCCTCGAGCAATCCGCCTGCTCAGCCTCCCAAAGTGCTGGAATTACAGGTGGAAGCCACCGCGCCTGGCCCCTTTTACTAAGCATTTCTTTGCACAAGAAAATCGCTGTCCCATGCAAACTTTAAGGTCAAGGATTCCCCAGCATCACATGATCACTGGGGATTTCAGTTTCTAGTCAGAAGCCAGTTAACCGCTGACAGGGAGTGGCAGGCACGTGATGTGGTCACACTGACATCCTTTGGGCTTGACATGTTTGCATTTCTTTTCTATTCTGGGAGAAAATCTTGATGGTAGGACCATCTCTCTACCTATCTCCCAGCTCTGTCAAACTCCAGGAGTGGTCTGGATTTGAACAAGGTGAATACAGGAAACTTGTCTGAGACCAGGCACCAGGTCATAGAACAGGGACACCCCTCACGCCTGCAGGAGAGTAAGAGAGCCCCCTGCTGGGCAGTTATGGGCCACGCAGACTCACCAGCAAGGCTGAGATTCCAGAGAAATAGACACACCCAAGTCAAACACCAATTCCCTAAGCAAGAACAAAAACCCAACTTCACCAAAGCAACATCCCAGCCATTCTAGAAGACATGCAGCATGTGTGCTGCGAGCACAGAGTGGCAGTGTCTTCTGCACCCTCAAATGTTTCCTGTTTTGCCTCCCACTGGCATGGCCCCGGTGCTGTGGAGCTAGGACAGGGGAGCTCGGCAGTGCCTACCCCGTGCCAGGTCCACCTCCTCCAGTGGGGGTAGTGCCCACGCCTCACCTGTCGGCTGCGCGGTCCCGCATCCTGTCTCTCCTCCTTTGCTTTTCCCTTCTCTTCTTTATTTCCTCGTCCTCATCTTCCTTCTCTCCTGTAACAGAGAAGTCCCTTCGAGACACTCTCAGGGGCCCGCAAAGGAGCTGAGCTCCAGGGCCTGGTCGGGGGCTGCGGCTTGGCCACCGCACCCCGTGTCTTGCCACTGCCTGTACCATGTGGCAGGGTCCAGGATGCCCCAAGGCACCAACAGAGACTTCCCAGTGGACATGAGTCTGGGGTGAGAACCCGGAGGAGTCACCTCACTCCCTGCATGGCCCGAGGAGGCCGGGACGGGCCAGGGACATGGCCTGTCTATCCCACGTGCACCACGGCCCCCTGCTCTCTCTGACCTCCCCATCCTGCTTGTCCAATCTAGTGCCCTGCAATGGGGTCTTCTCCCAATAACACAGGAGAAGCCAATTCTCCCCAGATGAAGAGGCAGCAGCTCAAGGCTTCAGGAGGTGAAGCAGCTGCTCTGCCGCCCTGTCCCACCTCTAGGTGGACCTTGATGAGTGTCCTGGCGGCCCTGTCTGAACTAGGGCCTCAGCAGGTCTGACAGTCCTTGCTGGCCCGACCTCTACCACTCACAAAAACCATCAATCTAGGGCTTTCCCAGGGCTGCGTGGGAAGCAATCCTAGAAACAAAAATGGGAAGAGACCGATTGGTCCTCCCGTCCGTCCCCCAGGGCCAGCACAGGAGCTCCTCAGAGAGCCACGCGGCCATCGTCCCAGCGTGAGGCCAGGCCGCGTCCCCGAGGCTCAAGGCCAGGGCCAGACGCTGAAAAAAGGTTGGAGAAGCATCTGAACTGTAACCCCTACCCCTGATGCCAGTCCCGAGACTGTCCCACGAAGATGGCGACCGGCGTGCGCTGCTCAGAAGCCTCTCAAAAGGGCGTGTGGGATTTTTGGCAAGAGGTCACTGCCTGAAACTATGACTGCTGTTTAATAGCAAAGTCATCCCGGGTAGGTAGCAGGACCTGTGCGCAACAGACATGTCACCTTTGCTTTAGCATTGTGCCATTAAGCGCTCAGGGCGCCCTGTGCTATGGACAGGACCGCTTCGGGTCGTTGGGGGAGGACTGCAGAGGGCATGCTAAGCTTCAGTATGTAACAGGAGGGGCATCTAAGCCACGTGCCTCAAATGATCAGGAGGAGCTGGGCCACCGAGGAGCCAGCCTGTGATCCTTGGGGTAACCAGCTACAGGCAGAGCCACAGAATGGGGAAAGAAACAAGTGGCTTCAGGGCGAGCTCCATGCCACAACGCCTCAGGCCGCCCTGCCACACAGGCTTCAAGCCTGGCCCACTGTTGCTGCAGACCCTCTGGTCTCCTGTGTTGGACATGAAGAGACCTGCTGGGCGGTGACTCACTGGAGGACTCAGTGGGCCCGGGTGCTCCTGACCCTGCAGGTGTCTGCTTTCACATACTCACAGGCACGTGGCAATGCGTGCTGCAGCTGCATCCCCACCACAGAGGTCGCAGCACAGCCTGGGGCGGGCAATGGAGGGACTGGACAGAATTAAGTCCAGGAGAAAACAGTTCAGGGACATGCACTGGCTGAGGAAGGCACAGAAGATGGGCTGGGGGGAAATCTCTTCTCTTATGTCTCTCCTTCCCTACAAACTTGAACTGTGGTGGTCACCCAAGGCTGTCCCCATACCCTGCTGCAGCCCACATGGGGTCAGGCAGACAGACCCATTTCGAGTACTGCCCCAGACACTGTGAAGCAAAGTGTCTGGTGATCGCCACGGTCAAGACCCATTTGGTGGCTGCAGCCCCTCTTCCCCCACAGCCACGGGCCCCTTCATCCAGGCCTCCAGCTTGCTCAGAAGCCCAGCCTAGCTGGGTAGTAAGTGCAGGGCAGCCAGGCAGACACAGGAAAGCTGCAAAGGACATGGTGACGCCTACCTCTCTGCCGCCCAGACTCGCAGAATTCATCCTCCTGGAAAAGAGTATACACAAAGTCCGGCAGTGAGCTGGTGTGTCCCGAACTCTCCACAACCAGCCTAGCCCCTGGCCACGGCCTGGTGGGTGGTCTCACCCCAGACCTAGGTGGCTATGCCACCAAAAATGAGCCAGTGTGTCAGGACCGGCCTCCAAGGCTCGGGACAGGACCTGTGTGTCCTGTTACCACTCCCGGTTGCCTTCAGAGATTCTGTGACGGCCTTTCTAAAAAGCCACTCACCCGTCCTCTCTCAGTTCCTCCTAAGCTGCAGAACTGCCTGCCCCGTGGCAAAGGCCCACCCGCACAATTCTATAAACAAAGCCTGCTCACCGACTGTCGGGTGAGGGAGTCTGACTTGGGGGATGCCAGTTCCGGCATTCTTGATACAAAATGGGCTCCACCATGTTTCCCAAGCTTTTGTTTGTATTTACCCAATATCTTAGCAACAAATCACATAGAAATAAAAATGATTCAGATACTGAATCTGAGTATCTGAACAGAGCTGATTCTTTAGGCAGTGAACATATGGTTAAATTAACAATCGACAGGTTTGCAGAGATTCCTAGTCTCAAGAGCTAAATCAGCAAAAGAGACCAAGTGAGACTCTGAAAACCTGAAAAGCGCCGTCTCCTGCCTGCTCCCTGCCCGCATGACCTTTAGAACCTGGGAAAAGCCCTCCTTCCACGCTGGACCTCCAGACCCTACGCCCCCGACCTGGACCAGAATCTACACTGGGGTGGTGGAGGCACCTCCCCAGGAGCTTGGGGTGGTCCCGGCTATGAACTGGCCCCTGATGCTGCCCACCTGTGCCTCATTGTGAGGACGGAAGGACATGGACACTGGTCAACAGCACCCAGCACAGAGCTGGTGGCAAATGAGCCTCCAGTCTGTGCTTGGAGGCTTCAGCCCACAGTCCCTGCAGTTACTGGCCTGGAGACCAGGGAGAGGAACAGGAGCTTTTTTCAGAAAGGGAATGTTCGTTGTACGTGGAACTTTTTCTTCTTTTTTTTTTTTTGAGACAGAGTCTCCCTCTGTTGCCCAGGCTGGAGTGCAGTGGTGCAATCTTGGCTCACTGCAGCCTCTACCTCCCAGGTTCAAGTGATCCTTCTCCCTCAGCCTCCCAAGTAGCTGGGTCTACAGGCATGTACCCTCCATACCCGGCTAATTTTTGTATTTGTATTTCACCATGTTGGCTAGGCTGGTCTTGAACTCTTGACCGCATGTGATCCACCCACCTCGGCCTCCCAAAGTGCTAGGATTATAGGCACAAGCCACCACACCAGGTTAAGGGGGAAAACTTTTAGAAATCTAGCTAAAAGTGAGGGTCCTAAATCCACTCAGAGGTAGTCAAATCTACCACGGCAGCTGCTCCTGCCCCTCTGTGAGGAAGGGTGATTAAAGAAAGAAAAAAATCCCTCACTAGAGGCAAAAGTGCTGCCTATTGGACTTACGCCTTTGAATTCTTCATCTCCTGAGCGGAAGTCACCAGCTCCGTCATCTGCCAGACACAAACAGAGGAAAAGTCAGTCCCCGGAATGGTCCGATCCAGTTTTCGCCCTCCCAAGCTCGCTGTCCAGGGTGAATCTGTCCTGACCACAGTGGGGGTTGAGGGAGTGGGGGTGAAACATGCCACCGGCGAGTGTCCATGACATGGACAGGGCAGGCAGAGCCCCCAGCAGGCAGCTGACCCTTTTGGCATCTGCCTGGCCTGCCTGGCCCGCCTGGCCCCCCAGGACGTACCATTTTCGGAGAAATCTCCTTCACTGTCAACCCGGGCCAGTTTGGTGTCTGGCTCCTCATACAGTTGGAACTGCTTCCGTTTCCTGCCCGTGCCATCTGGTCCGAAGCGGTCAGACCCTCTCCTCCTAGGCTACAAACAAGCACACCCCATGAACTACTTACCTGCACCATCAAGATGCCCCACAGAAAAGAACAAAGAGGTTGTAAGATCAGGCAACACAGGCACACAAGGTCTTTTTAAAAACCAAAGACACAACATACTTGAAACTAAAGAGAAAATCGTGCTGAGTGAAAGAAGCCAGGAACACAAGGCCACTTATTTCATCACTCCATTCGCACAAAATGTCCAGATCACGCAAAACCACAGAGACCAAATGCAGACTGGTGGTTGTTGGGAGGAGGAGACAGGGTGACTAAGAAGCAGAGGTTTCTCTTCGGGCTGACAGAAATACTGAGATTAGACTGTAGTAGTGTGGATGATTGCACAACCCTGTAAATTAACTAAAAGCTAGGCTGCGCACTTAATATTATGTGAATGTCGTGATAGGGAAATTTTACCTCGACAAAGCTGCTAAAAAGAGAAGCGAAGGCGGCCTGAAGCAACCTTGTGAGGGCTTACCCGATCCCGCATCCGGGGCTGCGAGCGGCCACATCCGTAAGGTATGGTGCTGTCAAAGCCACCCGCCCCCTGCATGCCCATCACGCTGTAGTCAGGAGCCATGGACTGGGAGAAGAGAGACGGAGGTGGCCGGCTGGGGGAGGGCCCTCCCAGGCCCCGTCCGCCCACATAGTTCAGCTCGTTCCATGGTGTGGACAGGGACTCAGAGGTTGCCGTCGGAGGCATGAAGGGGTCACTGCGCATGAAGGTGCCAGGGTTGCTCCGGTCCTGGAAGTGGCCCTGGCCCCGGCCCCGCATGAAGCCATCAAGGGAGCCCCGCTCCCGGGCCGGGTCTCGGCATTCACCGTACTGCCCCGCAAAGCTGCCATTGCGGTTGGACCCCAGGTCGAAGTCATAGTCGTAGCTGTAGCTGGGGCGGTAGGGGTCGTGCTCTGGCAGACAGGGCCTGGAGTCATAGGACTCGAATGGCTGGAAGCGGAAGGAGCTGCAACGGAAACACAGCCTGTCAGGGGCGGCCACCCCAGTCACCCACCTCCACATTCCCTTGGTACAACCTCCATGTCTCCCCCACCATCAACGTCCCTACACTCAGAAGAGCAAACCAAACCACCCGCATTCCACTTAAGTATTTGGATGGCAAAACCAACCAATACCCTCCCTGGAACACTGCTGAGTTGGGGACACAGTGCCCTTGGCCACAAGAGCAGCCTCATGAAGAAAAAAAGAGTCTGGGGGAGCCTAGCCAACAACCATGCCCAAGCCCCACCATGCAGAAAACCAGCAAGAAAGTCCTATTGTAATGCCACCGCTTCCCCACAAGCCCAGCTCATCAATGCCACACCCAAGAGGGAGGCGAGGACAGCCCTCCCTCTAGAGTGGGTACCCACTCCCATGTGCACAGAGGTGGGTGGGTGTGGGGTCCTAGGGGAAGGGCTGGGGTCTATAATCACCTCTCCCGGTCCTGCATGCCCTCCCCACCGCCGCCGCTCCCGCCCCTGCCTCCTTCCTTGGACATCATGTCCAAACGCTGGTTGATCTTGGCAATGAGGGAGTCGGAATTGTCGGTGCACGGCTCTGGGACATAAGAGGCCATGTGCATGGTAGGGCCCCCAGCCGCCAGGCCACCATCACTGGCCTTGGCAGCCTCCCACGAGGCTGGGCCATAGCTGTAGGTTGCGCCTGTGGTGACGTTGGTATTCTGGGCACCATAGTAATTGTAGTTTTCATAACCTGTCATGGGAGGAAGAAGCAAGTCAGACCTCAGTGGCCATGAGGCCTGCCTATGGTGGACACGACTGGGGAGGGGCACCCGCTGCCACTGAGAAGAAAACGGGGTGTGGGACCCAGTGCTGCTGGCATCACTCCACACTGCACTGTGACCTGCCAAGAGGCAGCAAGAAGTGGCCAGAGAAAGGGGTAGCCTCAGTGCCGAGTGGCAGGTTTTCTCTGCCAGACTCTAGGACCTGCTCCCCATCCAAAGCCAGGGTGACCAGGAGCCTGGGAACAGCAGTTCCGGCTGCTGACAGGCCCCATTAAGGATCCCGCTCCCCAAGCACAGTCGCAACCCTCCCTGGCATGCTCCCCCGAGGCCGCCCGCCACAGCCCTCTGCAGCCTCTGTATTCACAACAGCAGCCCTGGCAGACTGTGTCTTCAGGAAGAGAACAAGGAAATCCACGCCAAACCTCCCTGATAGGTTGACCCGCCTGGCCTTCAGATCAGAAGCCCACTCACCCACCTGCAGGCACCACCCCCCACCATGAGCTTACCTTGCCAGCTGGCCACACCAGTTCCATATGCACCTTAGGGAAAAC
The DNA here is from genome assembly GCF_001604975.1 of Cebus imitator. Classification (NCBI taxonomy): domain Eukaryota; kingdom Metazoa; phylum Chordata; class Mammalia; order Primates; family Cebidae; genus Cebus; species Cebus imitator. Next base: position 322,795 of record NW_016108041.1, read on the forward strand.
AAACACACACAGAGCCCCGTTTGCAGAACGAAGGCACTGTTGCCCCCACCTGTCACTTCACTCCACCATCCACAGACCCAGGGCCAGGGCTTCCCTCAGTAGTTCTTAGCTCACTCAACTCCTACAGAGAACTGGACTCTCTCCCGGGGAAGGCCAGCTTCCCATCAGGGCAAGAGAAGGGACACTGCACACTCCCCAGGAAGCTCGTCCACTGTCGGCTGCCAGCTAAGAGGTCGGCTGGGCCAAGCCCTGGGCAGAGTCCTCGTAAAGGGTCAGTTCCCACCAGAAGCCAGAGGGCAGGCGCTGCCAACTGCTCAGCAAGGCACTGGTGCAAAGTCACGTCCTAGACTCAAGCTAGCAAGAGGATGTTATGTGCCACAAGAGACCCAGAAGGCTGCCTCCTGCGACACCCGGTGGTGGGTGGAAAAGCAGTCCCACTCCCCCAATGTTGCCAGAGACAGAGCTGAGGCTCAGAAAACAAAGGAAGCCCTCGTGCCCTAGCGCACAGGCTGGCAGAAAGCAGAAAACCTTGCCAGCAGAGAGCACATACTGGTCCCCCAAATAAGCCTAGCATCGTGACCCAGACTCTAGATCGGGGGTCTGCAAAAGGCCTGGCCACATCGAGCCCACTTCCCGCCTTGCCACAGCCCTTATGATTTTCCAATTTCAGTGCCCCTAACTAAGTACCAGTACACTGCCTGCAGCCCTGTGTCCTCAGGCTCTGCCCTCAGCTAAGAATGAATTTTATGTTTTCAAACGATTGGGGTAAAACTTCTAAAGTATATTCAGTGACAAATGTTGACACAAGACACATCACCTACACATTTGTCAAAACTCAAGAGAACTATACAAATTAACAAAAACTATGCCAGGCGTGGTGCGTCACGCCTGTAATCCCAGCACTTTGGGAGGCTGAGGCAGGAGGGTCACCTGAGGTCGGGATTTCAAGACCAGCCTGACCAACATAGAGAAACTCCATCTGTACCAAAAATAAAAAATTAGCTGGACGTGGTGGCACATGCCTGCAATCCCAGCTACTTGGGAGGTTGAGGCAGGAAAATCACTTGTACCCAGGAGGCGGATGTTGCGGTGAGCCGAGATTGTGCCATTGCACTCCAGTCTGGGTAACAAGAGCCAACCCCTGTCTCAAAACAAACAAACAAAAAACTATGAGCTATAGTGAATAACATCACATCAACACTGGCTGATTAACTGTAAACGCATCACATTAATGCAAGATTTTTTTTTTTTTTTTTTTTTTGAGACACGGTCTTGCTCTGTCACCCAGGCCGGAGTGCAGTGGCATAATCACAGCTCACTGCAGCCTCGACTTCCTGGGCTCAAGCAATCCTCCTGCCTCAGCCTTCTCAGTGGCTGGGACTACAGGCACATGCTGCCATGCCCTACTAATTTTTTCTCAGAATAAAAGGATTACTTGAGCTTGGGTCTCGAACTCCCAGGCTCAAGTGATGCTCTTGCCTCAGCCTCTCAAAATGCTGGGATTGCAGGCATGAGCTGCCTCACCCAGCTAATGCAAGATCTTACTAATGAGAGACACTATGCCTGAGTGGAGATGGCTGGGCGTATGGAACTCCACTACTAAATCTAAAGCTGTACTAAAAAGTCTGTTAATTATAGGCCAGATACAGTGGCTCATGCCTCTAATCCCAGAACTTTGGGAGGCCGGGGCTGGCGGATCACCTGAAGTCAGGAGTTTGAGACCAACCCGACCAACACAGAGAAACCACTTCTCAAGGCTGGGCACGGTGGCTCACACCTATAATCCAAGCACTTTGGATGGAGGCCAAGGTGGGCGGATCACCTGAGGTCGGGAGTTCAAGAGAAACCACTTCTCTACTAAAAATACAAAATTAGCCATGCATGGTGGCAGGTGCCTGTAATCCCTGATACTCGGGAGGCTGAGGCAGCAGAATCGCCTGACCCTAGGAGGCAGAGGCTGCAGTGAGCCAAGATCGCTCCATTGCACTCCAGCCTGCGCAACGAGAACAAAACAAAACGAAGACTGTTAATTATAAAAGGAAAAAAAACTTGGATATACCCTCAGCTACAGAGACTGTACACCTCATAAAGCCACAAAGATATTCACGATCTGATTCTTTACTCAAAGTTTGCTGACCCCTGGGCTACCACTCTCCCTTGACCCTGGTGAGCATCAGGCTCAGCTCTGCCATGCTAGGGCCTTGAATGCAGGGGAAGCCCACGCCTCACCTGCAAAGCAGAGCCCACTTACCCTGTGTGTTGGCAGGTCCAGCACTCCATGCACCATAGCCTGCAAAAAGACCCTGTGAGTTAAGATTCTATTTGTCACACTAGAGAATGGGTCCTTTTGGGGGAACTCTGAGGATCCTAAAGGGATCTCCTTGCAGTTCGGTGCCAGCTGCACAAGAAGGAAGAACCCATCCCCACCTTCAAAGGCCCTCCCACAGCTGGCTAATTGCATGATCGCACTCCACCTGGCTGAAGTCAAAGCAGAAAAAGGACAGAGGGAAATGGCCTTGGAAGCCAGCTCTGCCAAGCAGAGAGACTTTGGCCCAGGACCTTACCCTTCCAAGCTTCGCTCCACAACTGAGGCTAACACAAGGCCATCCACTCACCATGAGGACACATTCCCCCACCCATCACACAGCTAGGAAACTGGCTGAGATTGCAATCACAAGGACCCCGTAACTGGAAACAAGCATGGGAATTTGGTGGCATAAACTGCAACCCTCCAAGCTGCACTTCCTGCCACTTTAAGCCCTCCAAGGATCCCCTGAACCTTTAAGAGCCCCAGAGCCTTGGCCTGGCCCTAAGAGCTCAGACTGTACTCCTCATCCTTCCAACATCCCCGCCCACTATGACATCCGTCTGGTCCCTCCAGGAAGGAAGATGGGAACTTTGTTCTCTTCATTCTGTGTCCCTGAGGCCCAGCACTGAGCTGCGCACGGGTGGCCACCACGCCTGTCAGAAGACTTCACTTTGATAAGGCAGGAATACATCCATGTCTACCTCAACAGAACCACCCCCACCGCTAAGCGCCTAGTGTGTGCCGACACACAGCAAGTACAAAGTAAACCCTGTTGTACGGGAATGCCATTCAGGAGAAGGGAGCTAGGCTCATGGGTTAGGAGACTTGACCCAGTCATACTGCTGAGTTTTGCCCTCTGCTATGCTATGCCTTCCCTTCCCTGTCATACTGCAAGGCCCTCTAAATCCGTATCCATATTCCAACAGCAAGTAACCAACCTCGTGAGACTGCTTCCTTAAGTGGCACGCGCTATTAACTCAACCTGAAAACGCTCCCTGAAACACAAGAAATCAGGGAAGCTGAAATATCTCCACTAAGTCTGAAAGGTTTTCAGGAGGTAGGAAGAGTGGGTAAAAAAATCTCCAAACTAAGACTGAAAAAGAGGAATACAGCACCTGCAGAAAAGATCTGATGGGAAGGAAGGAAAAGAATAGTGAAATCTAGGCTGCGGGTCCGATAGACACCTAAAGCACACGGGCACACAGGCTCCCACATCAGGATCGACCCCTCTTCTCTCCGCAATTTCTGCTGCTGGGATCATTTTGCCCTGCCACTTCTCAAGATCGACAACTTCTCGAGCTCCTGCAGCCAGGATCACACCACTAGCTTCCTACAACCAGTCGAGCCCCACCCAGCATGTCCCAACTATCCCGTGCGCAAACATGGCTCTCAGAAGGCTCTGATTCCACAAGCTGGGAGCAGGCAGCTAGAGAAGATCGGCCCTACTGCAGGACAAGCGCTAAAGTCAAGTGGGGAAAGGGCACGTTTCCTTTTGCACAACTCCTTGGCCCCTCCAGGCCACTACAACAGACTACCTAAAGGAGAACGGCCAATCTGTCACCAGTCCCAGGGCACATCAGGTTTCCAGCTTTACACCAACACTCAGCATCTGCCCCTCACTATCCTGTCCCAGGCCAGCACGCGCCGGGTACAGAGCTGGAGCCCGGCGAGGCTGACTCCTGCGCCGGCCGCACTCGACCCCACCGCGCTGCACCGAGCACTAAAGGGCAGACCTCGCGGAGCCCAACAGTTTCTGGGACAGGCTCCCTGAGCCACTTGAGCCCAGCGGAGGCCCCCACCGGGCCCCGCAGGCCTAGGACAAGCCTGGAGAAAGGCGGGGCCCGCGGTCAGCAGGCGGTCCCAGACCCCGGGCCCCGGGCCGGACCTCACGACCCCACGCTGTGGCTCCGCCCCCTAGCGCGGCCATTTTGTGGCGCCTTCGGAAGAGGAAGTCGGGAGTGCGAACGCCGGGGTCACTAGGGACCGGACGGGCCCCGCGGAAGCTGCGGGGCAGAAACGGCCCGCACGGCCCAAGGCACCCCCTACTTAAAGCCCACCGCGGCCTCTACCTCAACCCCGAGTCCCGCCCGCCTCCTCGGGCCCTGGCGGCCAATCCGCACGCAGCGCCCCGTGAGCGACGGCGCCAAAACCCAATGAGCGGCGCGCCCGCGCGCGCGCCCCGACCTCCTCTCCGTAGGTCCCGGCTGCGGCAACCACGCTCGGGACGAAGGCCTGGCCCGCGGTCGTCTGCGCCGCCCGCACAGCGCTTTTCCTCCCCGTTCCGCGCCCAGCGGCCAAAACAAACCTCCGTAGCCCTGGTCCATGGCTTCTGCGCGACCCACCAGCAACCCCTTTAACTAGGCGGCCACAGGACGCATGCGTTCAACGCACCTCCACCGTTGACTACTAGAAGATCAGGCGCGCACGTCACTACTTCCGCGCCCTCCCATTGGCAGGTCTTCACCAAGGCCCGCCCCCGCCGTCCCATCTAGCCTTTCGGGCTGCTCAGAATCCGCTTCCGCAGCGTATCGGGAGCTGCGGTGCCGCTGCTGTGCCCGAGGGCGCAACCTCTGCGCATGTGCACATAGTTTCTCTAGCCCAGCCCTGCCCCGCCCCTCCCCGCACCGCCCCGCCCCGCCGGCGCGGCAGAGTCACCGAGAAAGCGGGAAGTGGGATGGAAAACTTTATTAGGTTTGGTTTCCAGCTTCGGCCCCGCGGGCTCCGCCCGCCCCGAGCTCAGGTCACGGGGCGCCCCCGCCGCCCTCCTCGTCGTCCTCCACGTCGAGACCCGGGATGCCGCGGATCTGGCGCTGCAGCGCCCCTCCCAGCAAGGGCACTGCGCCTTCCTCCTCCTCCTCCTCCTCTGGGGGCGGCGGTGGTGGTGGCGACGCAGCCCCGGGGGCCGGCTCTGGGGGAACGGGGGGCTGCGCCGGCGCTCCCTCTGCACCCTCCGAGATCCCTGCCGCTTCGCTCTGCGACCCCTCGTCCAGGGCGCAACCCTCAGCCTCCTCCTGCTCCTTCTCCTCCTCGGGGCTGTCAGTGAAAGGGTTCTCGCCCTGCAGGGAGGGGCGCGGACGCTGAACGGATGGAGCACAGGCGGGGACTGGATTGGGGACAGGGCCAGCCCGGGACCAGCGGCTCACCTTCAGGTAGCGCTCTAGCTTCTTGCTGATGAGCTTGTTGTTGAGGATACTGCGGGCCACCATGAGCGAGGACTTCTTGGACTGCTCCATCATGAGCTGCAGGCAGGGCAGAAGGGGCTGGAGAGGCTGCTCTAGGTGCCCTGTAGTCCCCCACCCCCACCCTGCCAGCTCAGAGGGACCTTCCTGCCCCCACACCCACGCACTTACACCTGGGGCGCAGCCCTCCCAACGAAGAGCCACTCTACAAGCAGGGAACCACGATCTATCTGATCTTTGTTCAAATTCCCTCTCCTTCCACACCACAATTACTATAGGTGATTAAAAATATAGCTCTATAGATCTTTGTATGTTTTTATGGCTGTATTACAGAATTCTGATTTGCTTACAAAAAAGCTATAAGCAGCGAACAAATCAACAAGCTAAGAACTAAAAGTGCAAAACCCGTATCAAGGAGACAACTAGGCTAACAGGCAAGGAGCACTTTGAGACCAACGGGGAGGATGTAAAAGCAGGAACATTTAATGAAGCGTCCTTTTAACCCACAGAATTCCAAGAATGAAGAATTCTTCCCAGTCATGCAAGGTTAGAGACTCTTCTCTGCTGGTGGGAGGATCAACTATTTCCATTATTTTTTTGGAAAGCAATTTGAAAGAATGTATGAAAAGTAAAAATCTCTCATTAATCCCTTCCCAGAACAATCCTAAATTTAAGAATTGGAGACATGCGTGCACACTGATTGTAGTGGCGAAAAATGGGAAAACACCTAAACGTTCTTTAGTGCAGAAGAGGTTAAATAAATCATACATTCAGAAAGCCTTCGCACTTGCTGTTTCTACTCTCTCCATCTTCATTTTCTTTTCTTAGCACGTTTTTCTCTACTACTGGAGGAAAATATTAACAGACATCGTACATGCTTATGACAAACTAAAGATGCACAATTAGAATACTCCTATAGACCGTTCCTCAGCAACTTTCTCACTTGCCAACACTTTGTTCTCCTGGGTCTAGATGCCCAGATGACCATACCATAAATCCTCCCAACTGAGGCAAATTTATGTCGTTTCCAGATTTTCTCCACAATAACCCAGCAACACCAGAATAAACTTGTATACTTCCATGCTGGTGCTTTTAATTCTAACCAGGTATGGTTTCAAAGTAATAGTGGCCAATTAACTGCAAAACATTTGCAAGTAATGCTTCTTTCACCAGTGTTAAAACAATGAACTGGTCCTCCTGCCTGCCCATCAGCACTGGGTGTTATCATTGTTGGGTATTTTTGCTGTGGATGAAAGAAGAATGTATGCTGCTGCCTCCCATGGCATTTCCCTGCCCACAGGCAACTGAGTGTTCCAATATGCACACTGGACCACCTACCCAGAGTTCAGAATCTTGTAAATATTTTCTGATCCTGGTTTTATTTATTTATTTTTTAGACAGAGTTTTGCTCTGTCACCCAGGCTGGAGTGCAGGGACACGATTTCGGGTCACTGCAATCTCTGCCTCCCAGGTTTAAGCAATTCACATGCCTCACCCTCCTGAGTAGCTGGGACTACAGGCCTGCGCCACCAAACCCAGCTAATTTTTTTGTATTTTTAGTAGACACAGGGTTTTCCTATGTTTCCCAGGCTGGTCTTGAGTTCCTGAGCTCAGGCACTCCACCCAGCTCAGCCTCCCAAAGTGCTAGGATTATAGGTGTGAGCCACCACGCCCAACGAAATTTTCTGGAATTTGATACAGACTGAGTATCCTTTATCCAAAGAGCTTATGACCAGAAGTGTTTCAGATGTTGGAATATCTGCATTATACTTACCAGTTGAGCATCCCTACTCCAAAAACCCAAAATCTGAAATGTCCTAATGACCATTTACTTTGTCATATCTGTGCTAAAAAAAGTCAGATTTTACTGGGCACAGTGGCTCATGCCTGTAGTCTCAACTACTCTCATGAGGCTGATGCAGGAGGATCGCTTGAGTTCAGGAGTTCAAGGCTATAGCGTGCAATGATTTCACCCGTGACCAGCCACTGTACTACATCCTGCACAACATGGCAAGACTCTCTTTAAAACAAACAAATCAAAAGGTTTTGGATTTCAGATTTTCAGATGAGGAATGAACTTAAGTATATGTTACAAGGTAGAGGGTCCGAAATTTTCTTTTCCAGAAATGTACAAAACAAACCTACCAAATTGGAATATAGGTCTACAGTTGCTTAACTATGAATTGGAAGTTCAAAGGCTCTAGAAAACAAGTTTTCCCCCACCATTCATCTGGTGGCTAAATATGAATGGCCATTACATTTTTATTTATTCCATTCATATAAGTCACGTGAAGAATTATTGATAATTCAACTACAAGGCACTTCCCCCAGATCCTGTTGGAGAGGTTAGTGTTCATACCATATTGCCTGTCTTTTTATTTTATTTTAGAGATGGGAGTCTCACTCTGTTGCCCAGGCTGCACTGCTGTTGTGTGATCACAGCTCACTGCAGCCTCAAACTCCTGGGCTCAAGTGATCTTCCCACCCTAATCTCTTGAGTAGCTGGGACTACAGGCACTTACCACATGCTTGGGTAACTTTTTTATTTTTTGTAGAGACGAGGTCTAACTATGTTGTCCAAGGTGGTCAGGAGCTATTGGGCTCAAGCAATTCTCCCACCTCAGCCTCCCAAAGTGCTGGGATTACAGGTGTCAGCCACTGTGCCCAGCCTTGCATATTGGCTTTCTGAAACCCAAAAATTAACTCTGAAGCATCTAGCCCGAAGGTTTCAGATATCTATGCCAACTTTAACAAATTACTAAGTCTGAAACATACTGGGCCCTGTTGCTAGTATCTCTGTTCTGGTTCTACTGTTTCATTACTGTGTTAGTATCACCTTTTTTGGTTTTTAATTGCAGTAGCTTTGTAGTAAGTTTTAATTTTTTTTTTTTGAGACGAAGTCCCGCCCTGTTGCCCAGGCTGCACTGCAGTGGTGTGGTCTTGGCTCTCTGTAGCCTCCGCCTCCTGGGTTCAAGCAGTTCTCCTGCCTCAGCCTCCCAAGTAGCTAGGACTACAGGAGCATGCCACCACACCTGGCTAACTTTTGTATTTTTAGTAGAGACGGGGTTTCATCATGTTGTTAAGACTGGTCTTGAATTCTTTACCTCATGATCCACCCGCCTCGGCCTCCCAAAGTGCTGGGATTACAGGCGTGAGCCACCATGGCTGGCAAGTTTTAATATAAATCAAGTCTCTCAACTATTGTTAGACTGAATTCTACGATGCAAAACTTGAAAATAATTTCACTTCATTTTATTTGGTCCCCCTCCCCGACCTAGATTTTGACTGGAAATGTACTGTCTGTATTAATTTGGAGAGAACTGTTTTTTGTTTTCTTTTACTGTTAAATCTCCCATTTAAGAATACAGAATATTCCTCCGTTCATTAAGATCTTATTTCATATTCTTGGAGTATTTGTAGTTGTTAAAGATCTCAACTCTTTCTTCTTCTTTTTTTTTTTTTAAAGACAGAATTTCACTCTTGTTGCCCAGGCTAGAGTACAATGGCAAGATCTTGGCTCACTGCAACCTGCGCCTCCTGGGTTTCAGTGATTCTCCCGTCTCAGCTTCCTGAGTAGCTGGGATTGCAGGTGCCCACCACCACGCCCAGCTAATTTTTTGTATTTTTAGTAGGGACAGGTTTCCCTCACCCGCCTCAGCCTCCCAAAGTTCTGGGATTACAGACTTAAGCCACCGCGCCCAACCCTCAAGTCTTTCTTCTTAAATCTGTATTCTTAGCTATTTTATACATTGTGTAGTTTATTTAAGTCTCTTTTTTTTTTTTCCATTTAAATTTCTAACTGGTTAGTACTAAAATGGAGAAACACTACTACTTTTTCTATGCTATCTTGAATCCTATCCCCTTACCAAATTCTATTAATTCTAAGAATATTTTGCTGGTTCAGCATTTGTTTTTGTTTTTTATTTTTTTTGAGGCAGAGTCTTGCTCTGTCACCCAGGCTGGAGTGCACTGGTGCGATCTCGGTTCACTGTAACCTCTGCCTCCTGGTTCAAACAATTCTCCTGCCTCTGACTCCTCTGGGCTCACATACCTCTGGCTTGTTCATAAAACCGTGGTCCCATGCCAGGAAAGGCAAACCAAGCAGAGGCTACAGCCCACTGTACCTCCTCCTATATCTCTCCTAAAGTGGCAGTCACTCAAAGAGAGGCACTCCATTGTCTCCATCCCCAGATGGCTCAGAGAGAATTCTGTCCAGAGTGAGAGAAGGTCCTCAAATCAGTAAACTCCCAATCTCTTCTCAAAGGAACTGACTTCATTGGCAAGAGTGTCGGGAAGTGCAAGACTAGAGACTTTCTTAAAAACAATGGAGACCAGGGAGAAAAAAATTTAAAAGGACACTGATAGCTTTGTTCTTTTTTCCTACTACACAGTCATAAAAAAGAAAGACCCATAGATTTGATAGTAGTATTAGCTAACCCACAGGCCAACTAGGTTACCAAAGAGGACCAAGACCAGTAAAACAGCTAAAACAGCCTCCCTGGGTTCAGAATAAATCTCAAACAACCTCAAAAACCATCCCTGTTGGGCTGGGCGCAGTGGCTCACACCTGTAATCCCAGCACTTTGAGAGGCTGAGGCGGCCAGATCACGAGGTCAAGAGTTTGAGACCAGTCTGGCCAACATGGTGAAACCCTGTCTCTACTAAGAATACAAAAGTTAGCCAGACATGGTGGTGTGTACCTGTAATCCCTGTTACTAAGGAGGCTGAAGCAGGAGAGCTGCTTGAACCGGTGAGGCAGATGTTGCAGTGAGCTGAGATTGCGCCACTGCACACCAGCCTAGGTGACAGAGCAAGACTTTGTCTTGGGGGAGAAACAATAACAGTAACAAGAAGCCATCCCTATAAAGGAGCCCAAATTTAATTGGATCAGCATTCGGCAGCAATCTATGCCCCAAAACATTGTTGAAAACAATAAAGGAATCAGCCAGTAATTGGTAGAGTTTAAAAGCTGAGTATAGTCTAGGAAAAAAACAGTGAGCCCATGGCTTCCTCCCTCCAAGACACATCACCAGTTTCATACTGTGTGAGGATGAAAGAGACCTCACTAAAAATATCTGGCTACTTACCAAACAAATAGATAGGCAAACATAGAAACAAGACCCTGTGAGGGTGGGTGGGGGATCAGTGCCCAGAGCTGCCACAATGAATTATCTAAGATGTCTAGTTAACAATCAAAAATTACGAGACATCCAAAGGAAACTCTGACCCAGGCCCAAATTAAAAAAAGCAGACAATAGAAACTTCCTGTGACAGTGATCAGATGTCAACTTCAACAAAGATTTCAAATTAGCAATTATAAATATGTTTAAAGAAAACTCAAGTAGAAGGTACGCCACTGTCTCATGAAAACAATTTAAACAGAGATAGAAATTATAATAAAATATTAAATCTTAGAGATGAAATGTACAATAACTGACACGAAAAATGTGAATCTGTGCATCAAAAGAGATTACGTAATCTGTAGAACAGAGAGAAAAAAGTGAGGAAAAATGAACAGTCTTAGACAACCATGGCACACTATTAAGAGATCCAACATACGGGTAATAAGTATCAGAAGAGGAATGAGAGAAAGGAGTAGGAAAAAAAACACTTGAAGAAACAACAGCTGAAAGCTTCCGAAGGTTAATGAAAACTGTAATCTGTACATCAAAGAAGCTCAACAAACTCCATGTAGAATAAACACAGAGAGATGCACAAAAAGAGATAATAAAAATGCTAAGAGTCAAAGACAAGGGAAAAATCTTGAAAGCAGCAAGACAGAGACAAATCATCACAAGGAAACCCCAGTAAGGGTAAAAGCTGACTTCTCAGAGGGACACTGTGGCTCACACCTATAGTGGCAAGACCCTGTCTTTATTTTTTTAAAAAAAGTTAAAACAGGGAACTCTTTAGACAGACACAAATCACTAAAACTAAGATGTCTAAAAAACCCAGAATATCTGAATATACCCTATAACAAGTGGAGACTGATTAGTAATAATAAAAAGAAAAGCTAGTTAACTGGCTGGGCACAGTGGCTCACGCCTATAATCCCAGCACTTTGGGAGGCCAAGGCAGGCAGATTCGCTTGAGTCCAGGAATTTGATACCAGTCTGGGTAACATGACGAAACCCCATCTCTACAAAAAACTACCAAAACTAGCCAGGCATGGCAACACACATGCCTTTAGTCCCAGCTACTTGGGAGGCTGAGGTGGGAGGACTGCCTGAGCCTGAGAGGTGGAGGTTGCAGTGAGCCGAGATTACACTGCTGCATTCCAGCCTAGGCGACAGAGTGAGACCTTGTCTCAAAAAAAAAAAAAAAAAGCTAGTTAACAAAAGCCAGGCCCAGATGGCTTCACAGGCACTTGAAGAATTAATACTAGTATACTAGTTCTTCACAAACTCTTTCAAGAAACCAGAAAAAGAAGAAAAATGACAGCTAACTGTATGAGGCCAGTATTAATTAACCTGATACCCAAACCAGAAAACTGTATCACCAAAAAACTACAGACTATTATCTTTTACGAATAGAGATGCAAAAATTCTCAACAAAATACCAGCACAACGAATCTAATATATAAAAATAACTACACACTGTGACCAAACAGGATATATCCCAGGGATGCAAGGGTGGTTTATAGCCAAATAAAATAATGTAACATACTGTAACAACAGAATTAAAGACAAAAGCCACATGATCACCTCAACAGAGGGAGAAAAAGCATTTGACAAAATCCAACACCATTTTAAGATAAAACATTTAATAAAACAGGACTAGAAAGGGAACTTCCTCAATTCAATCAAGGGCACCTATGAAAAACCCACAGCTGACATCATACAAATGGTAAAGACTGGTGCTTTCCCTGTAAGATGAGAAAGAAGACGAGGACATCCATTTTCACACTTCTATTCAATACTGTATTGGAGGTTCTAACCAGGGCAATTAGGTAAGAAAAAGAAATAAAATGCAACTAGATTGAAAAGGAAAAAGCAAAACTAACTCTATTTGCAGATGACTGATGTTGTACAAAGAAACCCCTAAGAAATTCCCTAAAAGCTATTAGAACTAATAAACATTATTTTATGTTTTTATTTTTTTAGAGACAGGGTCTTGCTCTGTCACGCATGCTGCAGTGCAGTGGTATGATCATAGCTCTCTGCAGCCTCAACCTCGTAGGCTTAAGCCATCTTACCTCAGCCTCCTGCATAGTGGGGACTATAGGCAATTGCCGCCACACCTGGCTAACTTGTTTCTTTTGTACAGAGAGGGTCTCACTATGTTGTCCATGCTGGTCTCAAACTCCTGGGCTCAAGTGATCCTCCCACCTCTACCTCCTAAAGTGTTAGGATTACAGATATGAGCCTCAATGTCCAGTCATAGTTTAAATATTATTAAAACTATTAAACAGTAAAAATGAATAGTTCAGTGAGGTTGTAGGATATAATATCAATATATTGGCTGAGCACAGTGGCTCACAGCTGTAATCCCAACACTTTGGGAAGCTGAGGCAGGAGGACTGCTTGAGCCCAGGAGTTTGAGACCAGCCTAGGCAACATGATGAAACCCTATCTCTACAAAAAATACCAAAAGTAGCTGAGCATAGTGGCACATGCCTGTAGTTCCAGCTACTAGGGAGATTGAGGCAGGAGGATTTACCTGAGCCCAGGAGGTTAGAGGCTGCAGTGAGTCATGATGGTACCACTGCACTCCAATCTGGGTAACAGAATAAGACCCTACTTGAAAAAAAACAAATGGTATTTTTAAACACATGCCAAAAAAAAAAAAAAAAAAATCCAAAAACACTAAGAAAACAATTCCATTTATAAGAGTAACAGAAATAAAATACTTATAAATAATTTTAACAACACTAAAGAACAGAGTTTATATTCTGAAAACTACAAAACATTTGAAAGAAATTAAAGGAGATCTCAGTAAACGAAAAGACATCCCATATTCATGGATTACAACACTTAATATTGTAAAGATGTCAATACTCACCAAATTGATCTAGAAATCGAACACAATCCTATCAGAATACCAGCTGGCTTCTTTGGAGAAACTGATAAGCTGCTCCTAAACTCACATTGAAATCCAAGGAGCACAGAATAACCAAAACAATCTTGAAAAAGAGGAATAAAGTTGAAGTGCTCGAATTTCCTGATTTCAAAGTTTAGTAACAAAGCTACAGTACAAACTGGTATAAAAACAGATATACAGAACAGTGGAATAGAATTGAGAGTAAACCTACATGGCTATGGTTAACTAACTTTCAACAAAGATGCCAAGGTCCTTCAATGGGGGAAAAACAGTCTCATATCTTTTTCAAATGGTGATGGAACAACTTAATATCTAGATGCAAAAAATAAAGTTAGACCCTTAACTTATACCATATAAATAAATAAACTCAAATGGAACAAAGACCTAACTGTAAAAGCTAAAACCATAAAATTCTTAGAAGAAAACATACGGGCAAATCTTTGTGACTTGGGATTTATCAATAAATTCTTAGTTATGACACCCAAAGAATAAGCAATGAAAGAAAAATAAATTGGACTTTATGAAAATTAAACTATTGTGCTACAAAGGATACATCAAGAAGGTGAAAAAACCCACAGAATGGGAGAAAATATTTGCAAATCATATCAAATATGGGACTTGTATATAGGATAAAGAACTCTAATAAATCAAAAAGACAACACAATTTAAAAATGCACAAAGAACTTGAATAGACATTTCTCCAAAGATACAAAAATGGCCAATCAGCCCATGAAAAGATGCCATTAGTCATCAGGGCTATGCAAATCAAAACCACAATGATACCACTTCTCACCCGCTAGGATGACTAGATCAAAAAGTCAGAAAATAAGTGTTGGTGAGTATGTGAAAAAATCGGAACCCTTACAGATTGCTGGTGGAAATGTAAAATAGTGCAGTCACTTTGGAAAATAGTCTGGCAGTTCCCCCAACAAGTTAAAGTATTACTATTTGATACAGACATTTCAGTCCTAGTTATATACTCAAGAGAAATGAAAACATATGTCCACATAAAAACTTGCACAATGTTTCTAAGAGCATTATTCATAATAGCTAAAAGGTGGAAACAACCCAAATGCTCAAAAAGATGAATGGATAAACAAAATGTGGCATATCTATCTATACAATGGAATAATATGAAGCCATATGAAGGAATGAAGCTGTAATTCACGCTACAATGTGGTTGAACCCCGAAAACATCATGCTTAGTGAAAGAAGCCAATCACTGAAGACCACGTGTTATGTGATTCTGTTTATAGAAGTGTCTAGAATAAGCAAATAGAGAGAGATTAGTAGCTGTCTAAGGCTATATGAGGACAAGAGGTTGGGGGCTCATAGCTAAAGGGTTTCTTTTTGAGGTGATGAAAATATTCTGTACTTGACTGGTTGATGACTGCAAAATTCTGTGAATACATAAAAAACTGATGAATTGGTTTTTCCATTTGTTTGAGACAGGGTCTTGCTCTGTCCCCCAGGCTGGACTGCAGTGGTGCAATCATAACTTACTGTAAACGTAAAATCTTGAACTCCTGGCCTTAAGCGATCCTCCTGCTTTGGCCTCCCAGTGCTGGGATTATAGGCATGAGCCACTGCACCCAGCCCAAAGACTACCGAATTGTATACCTTGAATGGGTGAATTGTACAGTATGTGATTATATCTCAGTAAAGCTGTTATCAAAGATAACGATAATAATTAGAAGCTTTCCATTCATAGTCTGGAGTTCTAAAAACAATACAGTATTTAAACTGTATTCAAATTAGCTCTGTAAACCAATAACTTCTGATGCCTTCCAAATATCTTTTATCATCCTTCCAAACCCCTCTATGATTATGAGCTGCTATGGTGTTTTTTTTCTTTTTTTTTAACTTCTTTTAGGATCAATTTTGAGTTTACATTTTGCTAACTATCACTTCCCCTGGATTTTCCAACTTTTATTAATTATATATAGTTTCCATCCTCTGCAATCTTCTCTCTAACCCCTACTAGTTCCCAGCACAAGAATCTGTTCTTGGCAAGTTCCCTAAAGCTTCTCTGTTCCCAAAGCCAACTGACAATTTCCTTATCTTCCGAGACCTCTTGGTGGCATTTCCCAATCCTGAGTCTCTGCAACTACCCAAGCCAGAGAGACTCCTGACTCTGTCCACTGTTCAGAATCATCACACTGAAAAAGACTAGAGAGGCATTGTGATGAGCATGGAAAAAGGTGGAGAAATGCTGCTTCCCACGCTCACCTTGGATGCTAACATCTACTCATAAACCCCATCACTCTTCTTGGGGGTGAAGACAGCCAAGCCTCTTTTGGCCCAGACCTGGTCCTGGGCCTCTTGGCTCTCCCCTGATAGACAGCCCCTTTACCCCCGCCTCCAACCCAGCATGCCATCCATTCAAACAAAAGACACCTACTCTGGCTTGTGTGCTAGGCATTGAGGCTACACTGGAATATGAGAATAATTTGCTCATTTTCTTGCCATATGTTCTCCTTGCCCCGCAACATACTTCCCCACTACTCCCTTGTCCGCAACAATCTCGGCAGCACCACTGTCCTCCCGGTTCCCCAAGTCAGAAACCAGAGTCACCACAGGCTCCTGGTCACGCCCACATGCTGACCTCCTGCTCCTTTCCTTCAACTGCTCTCCTCTCCTTCACTCCCAAGGTGAGGTCTCTTCTCATCTGGAGACTGCAGCAGCTCCTCCTTGGCCCCCACCACCCCACCCAGGTGCAGGCCTGAAGTCTCTAGTTCAATACCAACTCTAATCCTGTTAATCCCACACTTGAAACTTCACTGGTTACAGGAAAAAGCCCAGGCCTCTCAGTGCAGCTCTTTTAAGCCTCAAGCCCAACTCCCTCCTCCAGTGACACTTACACTGTATCACCTCCATTTGGTTTCTGAACCTAATCTGGCGCTAGCCCCTATGCACACGGAGGTCCCCACATCCCACAGAATACATCACCTTCTACCAGGAAGAGTCCCCATCTCCCACCCCTCTCTCTGTAGCTGCGCTGCCTGTACTGGGCTAGAAATGTCCACATCCACCTGCTCCTGCCTCCACTGCAGTCCCTCATGGGCAGGCAGAGGCTCTAACTGCACAACCTCCTCAGAGGTCTCACTCAATCTACCCACAGGGCAGAGGGAGAGCACTGTGGCCACTCACCCTGCGGTTCCGGTTATGATCCATGGTCTTCAGGTGCTTCTGGATGATGCCAAACTGCATGGGAATGAAGAGGTCGCAGGCTGCACAATGGGCTGCCTCCACCTTCTTCACAAAATGCTCCATGGCAATTTCTGTAGTGGGAAGAAGGGAGTCACCACTGGGCCCAGGTGCCTAAGACAGATCCAGATGTTTGAGAAAAAAAAACCACACCAGCTCCTCCTCAACTCGCCCTGCCACTTCCACCTGGGCCTGAGCTGAGGCTGTTCTCCTGACCTTCCCTGGGGGAAGAGAAGGGACACCCTTCTCTGACCCTGTACAGAGAATCAGGAGGGCGGGCTGAGGCCTTGCCTGGTGGGAGTGGGCTAGAATCTCCTCACCCTGGGTCAGATCCTGGTCTCTGTAGATTTGCTGGATGAGGCCATCAAGGTCCTCCACAGTTTTTCGGAGCTCCTCTGTCTTCTTGGTCTTGTTGGTGACGTACTCCTGCAAGGAATACAGAGGTTTGTGTGGGCCGCCTTCTGTTCTCAGGGGTCCAAGAAACTAAGAGCGGCTGTTACTCCAAGGCTCACCTGCAGAAAGTCGGCTGTCTGCTTAGGGAGCTTGGTGCCTACATACTTAAAATGTTCCTTGTGGAACTTGCTGTCTAGGTGGCTGGACATCTCATCCTCATAGAAGGTCCGGTATTTGCAGAGAGAACACACAAACTGGATCCTGCCACAGGAAGGAAACAAGGGGCTGAGGCTGCAAGTGTCCCAGAGGACACTGATGCCGCCTCACCCAACCCAGACACAAGCCCTGAAATAGGCCTTGCTCACGGGCTTCTGAAGTACCGTCCCAGCAGAGGGACAGGCTGGGACCAGTGGGGTTGGGAGTAGAAAGGGCCAGAAAGTCTGCAGTCTGCAGATACTGCCACGTAGGGGACAGGGGAGGAGCTCTTCCTTCCCACAGGCAGGAGGCTGAAGCCTGAGACAGCAGCTGCTGCAACAGGCAACGAGTCGCTGGAAGGTTGATGGAGGGCCTCGCTACCAAGGCTGGGCGGGAGCGTGTGCACTTGGCCCAGGTGGGGACCAGAAGGAAGTACGCCCTGGCATGAGCCAGGTGGCACTGAGGTGCAGAGTGGAGTACGCAGTCCTGAGGCAGGGCCCGAAAAGGTGCTGCATCGTCCTTCTGGGATCTGGGGGACTCAAAGGCCCAGCCCATCCTCTGCTCAGAATGCTTGGGGGTGGTGTCGGGAGGGATGGGAGGCAGGCAGGCCTGGGCACCTGCTGCCTCATCTTCCTCTTCCAAGAAGAGACCAGTCTGAGCTGGAAGGAGGGCGCCCGCCTGGCCTGCCAGAGGGCAGCCTGGAGTCACCTGGGCGAGGTGCTCTGTCTGGGCCTGGTGTCCACAGCAGAAGCCCGGGGTCTGGGGCCTGGGCCGGAGCAGGCCGCCGTGGCAAGGGGCGGAGGAGGCCAGCCGCCACCGAGACCTCGGGGCGGGTCCCTACCTCTGCCGGACGTCCTTATCTGGGCCACGGGGTCAGCTTTGTCTGGAGAGCCCAGGGGCCGGGCGCCGGCGAGGCTGAGGAAGGTCCAGCAAGAGCAAGAGTCTGAGGCGGAGGAGGCAAGCGCCAGTGCGGGAGCCCTGAGGGCAGACAGACCCAACCAAGGGGCGTGAAGGGCTCAGCCGAAGACAGGCCCGGCCTGACAGGGCCGGCGGGCAGGCCCGAGGCTGCCACAGCCCACAGGTGCTGCCATCTCTCCTGGGCACGGCGGCAGCCTCTTGGCAGCTAGCTGGGGTGGCAAAGGCGCCTTGGACCTTGAGTCTCTGATGAGCTGGCCCCCTCCCTCAGGGGCATCAGGCCCCCAGTGCACCTTGGGGTTCGTGCGCCGAGTGACCTAGCGCCGGAGCTTCGGAGCAACGGTGCCGAGCAGTGTCGGGTCTCGGGCCACAGATGCCAGCGGTCGCCAGGCGGCCGCAGAGGGGCAGGGGATGAGTCAGGCCTTGGGAGCTGGGCCTGGCGGGAAGCAGGGTCCATGCACGGCTGAGCAGGTGGTGGCTCCCAAGGGAGGCCAGAGGGCGGCGAGCTGGCAGAGCTATGGCCCTGCTCTGCTGGCAGCAGCCCCACAGCGAGGCAGAGGCAGAGGGGTGGAGGGAAGCTGGTTACCTTTCCACCATTCGGTCTCGCTGCCGCTTTTTCTGCTTGTCCTGACTCTTCTTGCCTGCCTGCAACTTGCGCTTGGTCTGGCCGTTCTCATCCTGGGTGCTCAGGGCCCCTGTGGGAGCAGATGGGCACTGTCACCAGTTTGGCTCTACCAGTACAGGGCAGGCCCTATGATCTCTGGCTAAAACACCCACTGTCCACTCCAGAGGGTCCATCGAGAACAGGTGTCCAAGCAAGGCCCCTGGCCATGAGCAGGGCTGGGTATCCTGGGTTGGGCAGGGAGTGGGTTTGACCTAGGCCCCAAGGAGTGGGAGCCAGGTGCTGACCCCTCCACTCTCCAGGACACCCATGCTCTCTGTGCAGTAGGCCAAGAGGACGCTGGAAAGCAAAGAGGGGCTATCTTGGTGGGGACACTGGCACATGTTCAGAGGGGCCAGGTGGTGGGATGCAGGGAGGCTGCTCACATGGCCCTGCCCACCCCCCACCGGGCACCGCGGCAACAGTGGGCTGAGGCTGGATTTGCTGTTAGGTACCTGCTGGCGCTCATCACTCAGGTGGGGGGACACGGACTCCCAACAGGGGCTGGAGAGGCGCTAAGGGAGAGGACACGCACACCAGAGCCGTAAAAACTGCACCGAGGGTCCCAGCTCGGACACCAGCCACTGAGGACTCGGAACTGCACATTACTGAGGGACTGAGGGCAGGGGGTGTGCCTGGGGTTCCCCACACTTTTACTCACTGCCCCCATCTGAGGGCAAAACCAGTGTGCTTGGCAGGGGTCACCACCATACACAGCCTCCACCAGGGAAGAAGGAGGCAGGGTGGGAAGGGGAAGGAGGTGGCAAAAGAAAGCCCCCTGCCAGTACACACCTGGGGCCACAAGGGAGGTCCCCAGCTGGTCGCATATCTGCCACAACCCTGCCCTCAGCTGGGTCCCACCCGCTGTGACCCCTGGAAGAGCCACCCCAGCACCAGGCACCCCAGGAAAACTCACCCTTCTCTGGATCCTCTTTTCCTTCTTCTCTCCCATCCTCTTTTCCCTCCTCGTCCTCTCCATCCTAACAATTTCAAATTCCAACTTTAAAACAGGTGCCTTTCTTTTTTTTTAAAAAAAAATCCAAGCTTATTAGAGCAACAGTATATAGCAAAATGGCTGCTTGCTCCACAGACAGAGCAGGGCTATCCCATAGGCAGAGTGGCTCAGAGTAGCCCAGTTACTTAGAATGGCTGTAAATGACAAGGTTCAGCTACGTGCCAGGAACCTCACATCCTCCCACTACCTGGTGCACAGGGGGCTTGTCCCATTTTCCAACAAGGAAACTGTGCTTCCAGCTTGGCAGCCTGTGCTTTCTGCCAGACCACACTGCCTCCCCATGCTGGTCACCGTGCACACGGAGCTGACACAGCACTGCCTCTGGCCCCCAGGGAGAGCACCACTCTTCGGCCCAGCTTGCCCTTCCTGCAGACAGAAAATGCCCAGCCAGGGCCACTTACCACTCTGGAGCCCTTCTCCACAGCCTCGGTCCCTTCAGGTCCCTCTGTGGCTTCCCCCTCAGTGCCCTCATCTGAAAGGGAAGAGGTAAGCTCAGCTCAGGAGCCCCTGGGAGGCATGGGGCAGCTGCCCAGTACCATCTCTCTAGCTCACCATTGTCTGAATCGCTGTTGTCCGAGCAGTCCGTGCGGGTGGCTTTGCTATCTGGCTCATCAGGACTGCCGCCCTGCTTTCTCTTCTTCTTCTTGGTCTGGGCAATAAGAGGGGAAGCCGTGTCAGGGAGCATGCATGGTTCCTGGCCCTTAGCTCCGCCCCAGCAGGAACTAAGCTTCCCAGAGGGGAAGGCCGCCTCCACTCACCCGGAAGTCTGCTGTGGTCCAGGTCTTCCAGGTCCGCCTCATCTGTTTCATGCCATTGCCAAACCCAAAGCCAAAGCGGGAGCCGCCTGGGAAGGCGCCCCCACCTCGCATTCCCTGGAACATGCCGTACTCGGGGATGATGTTCTGGGAGAAGAGGGAGGGCAGCCGAGAGGCACCAGACATGCACTGGCCCCGGGACCCCATGGGGTCTTCCCACATGCGCCCATAGCCCGAGGCCATCGGCCGGCCGCTCCGGGCATCCCGGGCCCAGCCCTGCGCCCTGGGACCAAAGGTGTCGCTGCCACGCATGCGGAACTGGTCACGGTAGGCGTCGTATTGGCCCTCATAGGCCATTTCCATCTCAGGGTCAAGCTCGCTGTAGTCATAGCCTGACCGATACAGGTCACGCTCACTCAGGACGGCCCTTGAGTCACAGGCCTCATAGGATTCATACCTGCAAAGGCATGGGGCGAGCATCAGGTGGAGCCCCTCAGGGTCCCTCACCTCCAGGCGACTCCTCCTGCCCTCCCCACAATCTCCCAGTCCAGCATCCACCCTGTCCTGGTGGGGAGGCTCAATGTTCAGAAAATCCAATTAAAAAGTTCCAGCCTCTTAGCTTATCTAGGGGCACCACTGCCCCAAGCTTGAATGTAGCCACACACTGGCTTGGGGACCCTAAGAAGGACTGAAAACTGGGGTGGAGGCTCTAGTCCGTGAGTCTCAACAAGGGGGAGAGCTGCTCCACAGCCCTTGGGAACATGTGCACCACCTGTGGGAGCCGCAGTGCTGGAGGCTGCTCCCAGTGAGGCAGGGCGGAGCACCTCAGCACCCTTCAGGACACAGGCAGCTCTAGCACAATGAATGTGCAGCCAACGAGGCTGATGATGCCCATGGGAAACACTGTGTTCTTGTCCCTCATGACTGGGGAACCTTCAAACCCTGCAAAGTCCCTCATTACCAAAATAACTAAGACAAAAGGGTGAGTATTTCCCAGGAAGGACACTAAGATCTTGCCCAGGAACAAGAAAAAGAGCTGTATTACATCAAGCCTGGAGCCCAGAGCTAGACACCAAACGCTATATACCCTGTATTGCAACTGGGAAGGCAGGCCAGACCTCCTCCCAGGAAACAGAGGGCACTTAGAGAGCTTTCAACCATGACTGCAGCCCACAGCCCACACCCCCACAGGCCTGGAACGCACACCCCTCACAAGCACAAGGGCTCCCCTTACACTCTCTTTCCTAAACCCAGGCCACCAGGAGCCACCAGCAGCTGTAAGAGCAGCAGTTGGTGCTGCCACCACTCTGCTTACCCCGATCCCCGGCTCCAGGCTGTGGCAAGAAGGTGCATAGCAGCAACACAAGCCCAAGCCCCATACACCAAGCTCCAAGTGCTGCAGCTGTTGGGCCAGGAGTTACAGAGCCCATGGCATCAAGTCCCCTTGTGCCTGTCCCATGCCCTGACACTACAGCCCTGGGGCCTCATTTGGCCCCACCAGTGCCTAGTCAGGTGACTCCCGACTCTCAGCTTTCACTCATCTGTTAGTTGAAGCTTCACTCTATCCCCTGCTACAGATATACCCGCCCTCCTCACCGAAGCCTCGCACTGGGCACAAGCACTCCTGGGCCAAGTCCAGTTCAGTTAATGACAAATGCCCACAGCATGATGCTTTGGATTAGGGCAGATCTGGTGCGTGAGGCCCAGCCCCACCATGTACTTGCTGCATGCCTTTGGGGTATGACCTGCCTGCACTTCTGTTTCCCCACCTGCAAAATGAGGACAGCAGCAGTTCCTCACAGGGGTGCTTCCATCAGGCACACATTTGTAAAGCGCAGGAGAGAAACCAGGAATTGCCCACACCAGCCCCAGCCCTCACGTGGGGGTGGCCCAGCTTGCAGTGATCAGCCCCAAAGGTTGGTCCCACCCTTCACACCAAACTCCATCTGTTCTGCCCTGACACTGCACAGGAGGCAAAGTCTTGAGAAAATTCCAAATGGCTGTCCTTGGAGGGAGGGGAGTCTGAACACTTGGTTTTTGAGGGCACAGTGAAGTCAGCCCGATCTGGGCTTGTTCCTCCCACTCCAAGCTGGGGAAAGGCTGACCACCAGGCAGTGTGGCAGGGGTTAAGGATGGGTGAGAGGAGACACAAGTCAGAGACGGGAAATGCAACAGACCCTGCTGGGAGCCACAGCAGCACCAAGTAGGGGGAGGAAGCAGACACAGAGGCACACTGAGAAAGGAAGAGGCAGCAGGCAGCAGACAGGAGCCGCCCCTGCAGAGCCTCAGCCCCTAGGCAGGGGTTCCACTCACCTTTCTCCACCTGAGCTGTACACGCCTCCTTGCATCATGTCTGTCTCCAAATGCGGCACCATATCTAAGCGCTGATTAATTCTGGATAAAACGGAATCGGCACTGGCGCTACCCGAGGCACTAGTGTTTGCATTTGTGTCAGAGCTAGGCATTTCCCAAGAGTGTGAAGTGGCCATACCATACCCATAGTTGGTGGTGTTATCCTGGCCATAGCCATAGCCATAGCCATAGCCCTCGTAGCCTGCAGTGAGGGAGACAAAGACGGACAGATGGTGGGGGCAGGCAGAGGGGAGGCAGACAGAGACAAACACAGGTACAAGGGCACCTTCTATCACAGAGACAGGAGACCCTAGCCACTGAGGCTGGATGGGCCCTTGCCATTCTTTTTTTTTTTTTTTTTTTAAAGATGGGGTTTCACCATGATGGCCTGGCTGGTTTTGAACTCCTGACCTAGGTGATCCACCCACCTCAGCCTCCCAAAGTGCTAGGATTACAGGCGTGAGCCACTGCGCCCAGCTCTGGCCCTTGCCATTCTGATTAGGGCTTCCTGTTAAGGAGCAGGTAACCCCAGAAACACGCCCCCCCCCCACTCCCAACCTCGGCCAAGTAGGGCAGCAGCAGAGAAACAGCCAGAACAACCCCAAAGGATAGACAGTGATCAAAGGAATGATACTTGCCTCTGTTTGTCCCAGAGTTCCAAGTTCCATATCCTACAAAAAGTAAAAGGGCAATTACGTCTATACTTGCTTACAATACAAGAGCTTAATTCAGGCACAAAGACAATTATTCCCAGGATGTGACTGGTCAGAGCAGGCTGCACCTCCCCTAACTGAGAAGCCTTGAGCTGGTGAGCACTGTGCAAATGACCCAGACTACTTGCTGCCCTAGTGCCTGGCTGCCTGTGGCTCTGAGCATCTGTTATTTAAGGAGCCTCCTGTTCCCAACAGTCTCAACTAAGGAACTTGGCTGCTATATTCCTCGATTAAAGGGCCAGAAATAGAAGATGACCTCCATGACCCAGGCTAAGCGCTAATCAGTTTACAGCAGAAAACCCAAATCCCAGTCCCCCAAGACTCTGCCTTAAAAGGGAGGGCCAACAAGCCCTTGAATTGTAAACTGTGCTGTGCTGGAACATATCAGTGGGAGAAGCCCAAGAGGCAATCCCTTGCCTTAGAAAAGCTGTGGAGAGAATGATCTGGATTATAAACTTAATATGCTCTGGATTCAATCACAACACACAATAAAACTTCATTCCTTCAGGAACATAAAGCCACTGAGAACTGACACAGTGTAAAGTCCCCTGGGAACTCTGAGTCAAACACACAGTTCCCCAAAGGAGGGCACAGAGCAGGTGACCCATTTCCCTGGGTCTCTAGTGAGACCCAATAGTTGCTTCCAATTCCATGTCATCTCTGCCCTGCAGACAGAGGACATGCTTATCCCCAGGGCAGGGGACCAAAGCTCAGTGAGACAGACAGCAGGACAATGAATGCCAGAAGCCAGGCCAGAGCAGGACGTGTGTAAGTCAACTGAAAAGAAGAGAAAGAGGGAACAAGCAGGCTGTTGTCTTGCACTCGGGTTCCTTCATGACCCAGTGCACAAACAGAATGGGAAGAAGTTGGAGAGAAGCTGAGGAACTGCTGATGACCACTATGTTTAACAAGAGAGCTCACAAAACAAAAACTCTTGGGCTGGAGAAACCAAAACAGAGGCTTCTCATCTAATTGTTGATGCATCTCCTGAGCACAGGAACAGAGGCTTGCAGTCCTAGGCACTGCTCAGGCACGGAGATCTGCTTGTTGGTAAGGGAGACACTAATAGCCAGAGAGCAGCATGGGCCAGCCAGGAGTGGTGGCTGAGGAAAGAGTGGCTAAGGAGCCATTCTGACAGGCAAGAGAGGCTGGCAGAGCCACATAAAGAGCAATGCATAAGACTGGGCACAGTGGCCCACGCCTGTAATCCTAGCACTTTGGGAGGCCAAGGTGGGCGGATCACCTGAGATCAGGATTATGAAACCAGCCTGGCTGATATGGTGAAACCCCATTTCTATCAAAAACACAAAAGTTAGCTGGGCGTGGTGGTGCACACCTGTAGTCTCAGCTATTCAGGAGGCTGAGGCACAGGAATTGCTTGAACCCTTGGCCAGGCACAGTGGCTCACACCTGTAATCCCAGCACTTTGGAAGGCAGAGGCGGGTGGATCACGAGGTCAGGAGATCGAGATCATCCTGGCCAACATGGTGAAACCCCGTTTCTACTAAAAATACAAAAAAATTTAGCTGGCGTGAAGGCGCATGCTTGTAGTCCCAGCTACTTGGGAGGCTGAGGCAGGAGGATTGCTTGAACCCGGGGGGCGGAGATTGCAGTGAACTCAGTTCAAGCCACTGCATTCCGGCCTGGGCGACAGAGCAAGACTCCATTAAAAAAAAAAAAAAAGAAAGAACAACATACGGGTAGCCCAGGCAGCTACTGTACACCTGGCCACATGACTGTTTGTACCAGGGACGGTGGGCAACTAGCTATTCTAAAGAAAACAGCATACAGAGGCAAAGGCAGATCCATCAGGGCTGTTTGTGAGGCTACTACATGGTCACCACGGGCTTCACCTGCTGAGGATCTGCCAGAACAGAGTGAGGAGGCACAAGGAAAGGAGGCAGGCATCAACTCTGTGAATAACACTTTAAGTTTTAAAGACAGGCAGGGCCTCCCACGATGGCCAACCCTCAGGAGTCCCTACAGGAAAACACTCACTATGTGCCACTTGCTATGCCTGGAGCAACCCAGACTCCTCGATGGGACACCCCAGCTGGATCCCTTCAGAAGGAAGCCTTCATCTAGACTGGTGTTTAGGGACTCCCCAAGACCTGCTCTTTCTGAAAGAACACCTCAATTCATTTCCATCCCCAGAAGAGATGAGATCATGATTAACAAAGAAAATTTTAACGATATATCTATATATACACATATCCTTAAAGATACATATATATACATATATTTTGAGACAAGGTACTCTGTCTCCCATGCTGGAGTGTTGTGGTGTGATCACAGCTCACTGCAGCCTTGACTTCCCGGGTTCAAGTGACCTTTCTGCCTCAGCCTCTGGAGTGGCTGGGACTACAGCCACTTTGTTCTGGCAGCATTACCATCCCTGGCTAATTTTTTCTATTTTTTGTAGAGATAGGGTTGTACTGTGTTGCCCAGGCTGGTCTCAAACTCCTGGGGGCTCAAGCGATCCTCCCATCTCAGGCTCTCAGAGTGTTGGGATTATAGGCGTGAGCCACCGCACCTGGCCAAGGACATAATTTTTAAAAGAAAAAAGAACACTGGTCACAGTAAGTGATATTTATGGACCGAAAATAGAAAACCATTCAATATTCAACTTTAAGGTAATAGTTGATCAGATTATAGCCTACCTACTCAGTGACATATCAGGTAAGCATAAAAAAAGAATTTACTATGCCTTATATAGTACAAGGAAATGCTTCTAACATAAAGTAAAGGAGGACCAGCTGGGTGCAGTGGCTCACACCTATAATCCTACCACTTTGGGAGGTGGAGCACGCAAGGCAGATCACTTGAGCCCAGGAGGTTGAGACCAGCCGGGGGAACACTGTGAAACCCTATCTCTACAAAAAATACAAAAATTAGCTGGGTGTGGTAGGGCATGCCTATAGTCCCAATTACTCAGGAGGCTGAGGTGGGAGGGCCGCCTGTGCCTGGGAGGTGGAGGTTGCAGTGAGCTGAAATCGCGCCACTGTGCTCCAGCAGGCAACTGAGTGAGACCATATGTTTAAAAAAAACCAACAAAATAAAGCAGGACTCACAATTCTATCCACCTATAAATTATTAAACTACATGTAATTAGTAAGCTGATAAAAATTAAATATTAACATGGCAGGGTCTTGGTTGACTGTTTTTCAAAATGTTATTAAATGTTATATTGTTTTGGCAATTCAAGCCAGAAGGAAATATAAATCCATTTCTATTCTTTCACAACAATTGTGTATGTAAAAAAATCAAAAACAAATCTACAAAACAGCTACTAGAATAAGTGAGCTTAGCAAGGTTTATTACAAGGTCAGTCTATATATCAAATTTCAAATATTACAAGGTAAACCTACAAATCAAATAGTGATCAAATTTCTAAATAGCAATGAATTGGAAATTTTTAAAAGTACTATAGTACTAAAAGCATTAAAAACTTAAGTGTAAATCTAACAAAACATGTGTAGGATATGTGTTGAAAACTACAAAACACTAATAAGTCAAAGGCCCACATCAGTGAAGTGGCATACTGTGTTCATGAATCAGAAGACTTGATGTTGTTAAGATTCAATTTTCTCAAACTAATCTCAAACTGTTCTATAGATTCTATAGATTTGATAGATCTATAGACTCAAGCCTCTCTCACTCAAAATCTCAGGAGAAATTTTTTTAAAACTTGATAAACAGATTCTAAAATTTATATGTAAAAGCAAAGAAATTAACAATATTGGAAAAAAGAACAAACCTGGAGGACTCACATTTCAAGATTACTACTATTCAGTAATCAAGACTGTAATTCTGGGCCGGGTATGGTGGCTCATGCCTGTAATCCCAGGACTTTGGGAGGCCAAGGCAGGAGGATCACGTGAGGTCAGGAGTTTTGAGACCAGTCTGGCCAACATGGTGAAACCAGTCTCTACTAAAAATACAAAAAGACTGTTTCTGAAGAAAGTTTAGATGTCTAGACCAATGGAACAGAATGAGAGTCCAAGAGTCCGGAAACAGACCCACAATATGTGGTCAATAGGTTTTCAGTAAAGGTAGGAAGGCAATCCAATGAAGAAAAAAATGTTTTTTTCAACAAATGGTGCTGAAACAATTGCATATCTATATGTAACAGAAGAAGAAACCTTAACCTATACTGCACACCTTTTAAAAAAATTAACTCAATATGGATCACAGACTAAACATAAAACCCACAATGAAAACACCTAAAAGAAAATTAAAAAGAATATCTTATACATTTCTTAGATATAAAACCAAAAATCATGATCTATTAAAGAAAAGATTGAATTGGGCTTCAAAATTAACAACTTGTGTTCTTTCAAAGACACTGACAGAAAGTAAATAGACAAGCCATAGTCCGGGAGAAAATATTTGCAAATGGCACATCCGAGAAATGGCCTGTACCCAGAATATGTAACCCAGAGGGAAAAAAGAATTCAAAAAGATGTGCAGTTAGGGACTACATTTGATGAAAATGAAGAGGCAGGGAGGGCAGGGCAGGGAAGCCAAGCAAACCAAGTTTTTCCTCATTTATGAAATACCTGATACCTTCTCACCCAATTTCAAAACATATTAAGTCTTCCCTGTTCCTGGGACTAGCAGCTGATACTTGGGGAGCTTACTTAAGTCCCTTTATGTAGTGACCCCTGAGGGCATGCTAGCTGTGCAGGGATCAGTCTTTCCCCAGACCTTGGTAGTAAATGAAATTACCCATCTCAGTAACTAGAACATTATCCCTATTAATTCCAAAGAGAGTTCCTTCTCAGCAGATACCCCTAGAGTCACAGACAAGCAAAGACCAGCTTTATCAGCAGTTCTAGGCTGCCACAGCACACAAAACAGCATCTGTGAATCCTGTTGGTGGCTACTTCTGAATTAGGAAATTGAGTATTTCTGTCCACACTTGAAAACTCAATCAGAGATCTTCACTCAACTGTGTGTATGTGAAGCCTGCTGGCTTGAGGTGGCCTGGCTAAGCCTCCGAAAGCTGCTAGATTCACACACTCTTCTTTCTCCCACAACAAGGAAACGCACACTAAGCTGGGACTAAGTTAATTGCTTACTTTCTCCTGGACCAATCCTGTGGACTTTGTTTTTTGAGACAAGAGTCTTGCTCTATTGCCAGGCTGGAGTGCAGTGGGGCAATCTCGGCTCACTGCAACCTCTGCCTCCCGGGTTCATGCGATTCTTCTGCCTCAGCCTCCCAAGTAGCTGGGACTACAGGCATGTGCCACCACACCCGGCTAAATTTTTTGTATTTTAGTAGAGATGGGTTTTTTGCCATGTTGGCCAGGATAGTCTCGATCTCCAGACCTCGTGATCCACCCACCTCAGCCTTCCAAAGTGCCAGGATTACAGGTGTGAGCCATGGGCCTGGCCTCCTTTGGACTTTAATTGGCCACTCTGACTCCCAGTCCCTCCCTCAGGGGGATTGGAAGCCAGGCCGTTTATCAAAGGGCTAACTTGCTCAGGAACACAGCTATGTTTCCCATAATTGCCCCAAAGGGAAGCACTAGCTATTCAAATGGCCACACCATTTCACACAAGTTTAGGTTTAAAAAAGCATGACAGGGTGACATCAAAGGCAACTAAGAAGACAAGGAACTGTTCTGCAGAAAACTTCAGTTCCCACCAGAGGCACACACTTACCATAATCACAGGTGGGCTGAGCGCTGGTGTCCGAGTATGTGGACTGCAAAGTGGTTTCGGATCCCTGGACAAAGCCTAAATATAAAGACAGTGGGGTTAATTTCCCCATGCAAGTCACAAGGAAATGACCTAACACCACCTATACCCTTTGGTATAGACTTGCTAGCAGGCCCTTCTCTCAATGAGAAGCCACCAAAACCTGTAGATTCCACCCTTTAATTAGACCTTCAGAAAAGATGAACCAATGGAAAGGCAGGCTATGTTTAACTTGCTATACCAGAAGGACTATATAAAAAATTATTTTACTTTTCAGAGACAGGGTATTGCTCTGTCACTCGGGCTGAAATGCAATGGCACAATCGTGGCTCAATGCAGCCTTGACCTTCCAGGCTCAAACAATCCTCCTGCCTCAGCCTCCCAACCTGAGACTACTGGTTCATGCCATCATGCCCAGCTAATGTTTGTAGACATGGGGTTTCATCATGTTGCCGAGACTGGTCTTGAATTCTGAGGCTCAAGCAATCCACCCTCCTGAGCCTCCCAGAGTGCTAGGATTACAGGCGTGAGCCACAGAGCCTGGCCCCAAATAAAAATTTTTAAACATTTAAGTCAGCAGCCTATTTTGATAAATGAGTACCCAAGTTATCATTCTGTTAAATGAGGAAAATATTCAAATCCCTGAAAGGTGAGCCACTTGGAATTCAAACAAGGATGGAAGTTAGTTTTAAAACCATGTTAAAGCAAATAATACCCTCTCTCCCTGCCCTAAATCTGACATACAGACTACTTTATATTTTCGTTTTCCCATTAAAAAGTGTGTATAACAATTATTTCTGGGCCCAGCACGGTGGCTCGTGCCTGTTAGCCCAGCCCTTTGGGAGGATAAGGTGAGCAGCCTGGGTAACCTTGTCTCTACAAAAAAAAAAAAAAAAAAAAAAAAAAATCCCAGCTGTGGCAGCATACGCCTGTAGTCGTAGCTACTTGGGAGGTTGAGATGGGAGTATCACTTGAGCACAGAAGGTTGAGGCTACAGTGACCTATGATTGCACCACTGCATTCCAGCCTGGGTGACAGAGTAAGACCCTGTCTCAAAAAAAAAAACCAAAAAACAATTACTTCTTAAAAGTAATTATTTGGGGTTGGCACGTTCATATGGACATAAGTATTATTATGTATACATAAAATTTCCTATCTTCTCAACTCTCAAACTATTTCTCAACATAAAATGAATTAGGGCTGGACATGGTGCCTCACGCCTGTACTCACAGTACTTTGGGAGGCCAAGAGGGGTGGATTGCTTGAGGCCAGGAATTCGAGACCAGCCTGGCCAACATGGCGAAACCCCATCTCTAGTAAAAATACAAAAACTGGCTGGGCATGGTGGCAATTCTTGGGAATCGCCAAGTTCTTGGGAGGGTGAGGCACAAGAACTGCTTGAACCCAGGAGGCAGAGATTGTAGTGAGCAGAGATCGTGCCACTGCACTCAAGCCTGGGTAACAGAGAAGGACTCCATCTCTAAATAAATAAATAAATGAAATAAAACAAAACAAGTTAGTGCCAAGTAAATAAAACTTGAAACTTTATCAGAAACCACTGCTCCTACAGCTATGATTAATCCTGATCCTGAAGCTGGCTTTAAAACTACATTAAGAAAAAACCCCAACAGCTAGAAATACATACTTTTGAATAATTTTCTCTCAACACTGAAATTATGACAGATACCATAAGAGGAAGTATTTGCCTTTCCCATCAGAGTCAATTCATGACCTGAAAATTAAAGCCTATGCCTTTAATAGCTTGTAGGCATTCTCTTATTTGTTGACATTCTCTCTCTTAAGACCACAGCAGCAGCAGCTAACACTGAACAAGTGCTTTCCCTGCAGGGTGCTAAGAACCTTTATCTGCAATGATCGCATTTCATCCTCACTACAGGCAATAGGGCAGGTGGGCAAGATCCCTTTCTCTGCAATTCCCCCAGGTCCAAAAGGGTCTGAAGACCAAGTGTTCTCCACCAATGTAGTGCCAAAATTCATGCTGGAGCCGTTTTCACCTGTGAGGACATTTACAATCTTTCTTTGTCCTACTTAGTGCAGAATTAGTGTATTTA
The DNA here is from genome assembly GCF_001604975.1 of Cebus imitator. Lineage (NCBI taxonomy): Eukaryota > Metazoa > Chordata > Mammalia > Primates > Cebidae > Cebus > Cebus imitator. Next base: position 354,303 of record NW_016108041.1, read on the forward strand.
AATACAAGGTACTTCCCCAGATCCCACGTGACTTCTCTTAAAAAGCTAAAATTCCAAAATACATCTAGCTCCAAGGTTTCCAGCTGTGAACCCAACTTCATCTTCACTTTCCAGTGGAGGGACTGGGCCCTGAGGAAGGCTAAAACCGAAGGTACACAGATCGAGTCTTCTACCTTCCCTAAGTAAAGAGGGTAGGAATCCATTCAAAAGGCCAGTAAAATGGCCTCAGACTTTAGATAATGTGGTCTATGAGTACTGCAACTGCAAATGACAGACAGCCTACCGCATCCTCACATGAATACAGCCAGCAAGCTGCTGAGCAAAACGTCAGGTGAGAGCTGCCCTGGTTCTTCCCTAGGAAGGAAAGATGATCCATCAAACCCTCTGAGATCAATGGCAATCTTAACATTCTGTTCCGTAATACTGTCTGCAAAGATGGCAGAGCAGGCTCTTCTTCAGCTAATTGTGGTTCCTATTATGAATAAATTCTTATCTGGCTTGTAAAGTGTTCTCTTGGTACAATTTATCAGCCGGACTAGCTCTGTCTGGATGAAAAAATAAAATATGCCCTATATGGCCCTATAAAGCTGTCAGATCATGGATTTCTTTCTTTCTATGTTTGTTGGAGATGGGTGGGGGAGTGGTCTTGCCCAGGCTGCAGGTCAGCGGCACAATCACTGCTCACTGTGGCCTCAGCCTCCCAGGCTCAAGCGATCCTCCTCCTTCAGTCTCCTGAGTAGCTGGGACTATAGCCACATACCACCAGGCCCGGCTAATTTTTTTGTTTGTTTGTTTGGAGAGACAGGGTCTCACTATGTTATCCATGCTGGTCTTGAATTCCTGAGCTTAAGCAATCCTCCCACTTTGAGACCATAAATTTCTAGTTCTGCAGCAGCTCTCCTTGCTTTTAGCCAATCTCTCTTGTGACAGGCATGGTGGCCTGCACCTGTAGTCACAGCTACTTGGGAGGCTGAGATGAGGTGGGAGGATCACTTGAGCACAGGAGGTAGAAGCTGCAGTGAGCTATGACTGCACCACTGTACTCCAGCCTGGGCAACATAGTGAGACCTTGTCTTAATAAAACAAAACAAAAAAGCTTATCAGTTTTATTCTTTTCCTTCTTTTTCCTTTTTTAAAAAAGAGAATAAGCCAGGCGTGGTGGCTCACACCTGTAATCCCAGCACTTTGGGAGGTCGGGGCGGGTGAAGGAGATCAAGACCATCCTGACCAACATGGTGAAACTCTGTCTCTACTAAAACACACAAAAAAACTAGCCAGGCATGGTGGCGTGCACCTGTAGTCCGGGCTACTCGGGAGGCTGAGGAAGGGAAATTGCTTTAACCCAGGAGGTAGAGGTTGCAGTGAGCTGAGATCATGCCACTGCACTTCAGCCTGGTGAGCAAGACTTTGTCTCAAAGAAAATAAAAAGTATAGGGATATACGGCCGGGCGCAGTGGCTCAGACCTGTAATCCCAGCACCTTGAGAGGCCGAGGCAGGCTCATCAAGAGGTCAGGAGTTTGAGATCAGCCTGGCCAACATGGTGAAACCCCATTTCTACTAAAAATACAAAAAAAATTGGCCAGGCACGTAATCCCAGCTACTAAAGAGACTAAGGCAGGAGAATCACTTGAATCTAGGAGGCGGAGGTTGCACCATTGCACTCCAGCCTGGGATACACAGCAAGACTTGTCTCAATAAAAAAATAAATAAAGAGTATATAGTTTTCTGAGACAGGATCTTGCTCTGATGCCCAGGCTGAAGTGGGCATGAAGTGGAGTGGCATGATCATAGCTCACTGCAACGTTGAACTCCTGGGCTCCAGCAAACCTCCCCAACTCTTGCTCTGTCATCCAGGCAGGAGCACAGCAGCACAATCATGGCTCACTGCAGCCTCCAACTTCCATAGCTAATTTTTTAATTTTAATAGAGCAAGGGTCTTGCTATGTTGCCCAGGCTCATCTTTAAACTCCTGGCCCCAAGCAATCTTCCTGCCTTGGCCTCCCAAAGTGTTGAGATTACAGGTGTGAGTGTGAGCCACCATGCCTGATCTTAAAAAAAAAAAAAAAAAAAAAAAAAGTCTTATTTGAAGGAATAACAGAGTGACAAAAATTAAAGGATAACTGGAATTAGGTTAGGTTGCCTCCAACCTCTACTGTTGGAGCCAAGAGTAGGGTGACAACCATCCTCCAAGATGGTCTCCAATAATTCTTGTCTGTTGACTTTACGTAGTCCCTTCCCAACTAATAGAGGTAGCCAGTGCAACCAATAAGGTTTATGAAAACGACGAAGTGTGACTTCTGGGATTTCTGCCTTGCTCTTTCTGGGGCCATTCAGTCTGGGGAAAACCAGCCACCATGTTGTGAGGAGCCTCCAGCAGCCAGCCCTAGGGAGATCCATGGGGCAAAGAACTAACGACCAGCATCAGTCTGCCAGGCATGGGAGTTTAAGACCTCCAGCTTCAGTCAAGCTTTCAGATGACTATAGTCCAGGCAGAGATCCTAAATATAACCTCATGATATTTCAAGCTAGAACCACCCAGCAAAATCACCTGTCCATTCCAAACATAAAGAAGCGGTGTGTACAACCAAATTTAAGATAGTAAAGTAGAAAAAAAAAAAAAAAAGCAGTGTGAGATAACAAATGTCTCTATGACAAGTATGGTAGCCTTTCAGATCTTTGTTTGAGGGCCTGATTCTGGATATTTCTGTCCTGTTTTCCACTGCTCTCCTCTTCCCCTCTCAGTGCTAGAGATGCAGCTTCCTTTCCCATGTATAGATAAAGTAACTGGGTTCAAAAACACGGCGAGTTAATAAAAAGATTTATCAATCACGTTTTATGTTTAATAATGGTAACATTTGCTTCAAGGCCTCTAAGACTTACCCCTAAAGCTGGTAGCTGTCTGAAATGTGACTTAAAATGCCTTTGACTTTAGTGCCCTACTTCTTAAAAGGGAAAGACTCACATTATAAATAACTGTGGTTTTCAGTGTATCAAAATCAAGGAAAAACTAATTACTTTATTAGCTTGGCTATCTCAGTGCTCACCCAAACCCGGAACTACCTGTACAGGCAGACAAGATCTAGAGCCGAAATTCAGGTTTGGTCATTAGTGACCCCTCTAACTCAGTTTCCTCATCTATTACTCATTCATCTTCTGGTTCCTGTTTTGTTTTGTTTGTTTGTTTGTTTGTTTGTTTTTGAGATGGATCTCACTCTGTGGCTCAGATTGGAGGGCAGTGGTGTGATCACGCTCACTGCAGTCTGTCTCAGGCTCAAGTGATCCTCCTGCCTCAACCTCCAGAGCATGCCACCAAGCCCAGCANCTCACTGCAACCTCTGTCTCCTAGGTTCAAGAGATTCTCCTGCCTCCTGTAATCCTCAGCTAGGATTACAGGCATGTGCCACCACGTCCGGTTAATTTTTTATTTTTAGTAGAGACTGGGTTTCTCCATGTTGTTCCGGCTGGTCTCAAACTCCTGACCTCGTGATCCGCCTGCCTCTGCCTCCCAAAGCGCTGGGATTACAGGCGTGAGCCACCATGCCCAGCAGCAGTCCTGTTTTTAAAAACCATGAAACTGTCTTCCAGTTCTTGGTAAGATTTGGTGAGAATTATACCCCAATCTCAGAGATGTCAGTAACAACCCTACAGTCTTTCCTCCTGAACTAGAAAAGCTACAGAAAGACTCAGGCAGAGCTGCCCAACCTGAGCACTACTGATGTTTGAGGCCAGATACTTCTTTGCGGTGGGTGTCACTGTGTATACTGTGGCATAGCAGCATCCCAGGCCTTTATCCACAAGATGCCAGCAGCATTCCCATGCCCATATGTGACAACCAAAAATGTCTCCAGACATTGCTAGATGTCCTCTGGGGGCAGAATCACCCTTGGATGAGAACCCAATGGGCTGGGGAATGGTTGCTAGAAAAACTGGAGTTCTTGGCAAGCTCTGACCTGGGAGCCAGGGTAGAAGGGACTGGCACTACTTTCTTGCCTATGCCAACATAAAGCCGCCTACAAAGAAGTTCCAGAGACTCACATTCCATTCTCAGTTCTCAACATTCCAAGTAGAATACAGGATACCTGGCAACCACACATGCTCAAGCCTGTAATACCCTCAGCAAATGGGGAGGCCTTGTCTAAGTCTCCTGGCTGAGAAGCCTTATCAGTCAGTCACTGCCAAGGCAAACCCAGGAGGCCTTGGCAATTCACCCAGTGATGATTTACAGTCGCCCAAGCATATCGCAGCGGGAGCGGGGAGAGGGGCTCTCGGATCTTATCACCCACTCTCCCTTTCAAATCCCACTGGCTTCCCTGGCTGATCTTCTAACAAGCCAGGCAGTTCCTGCCCATAAGGCTTTTACAGCAAAAGCTCCCTGGGCCAGGTGTCTTTATTCCCTCAGTCCATTTAGGTCTCTGCTCAAATGTCACCTCTTTACCGAGGGCCCCAACGACTCCATGTAGTGGAGCGACCCCCGCAGGATGCTGACCACCCTAAAATGTATCTTCAACACTTGCTTATTTGCCTATTAAGATCCGTCCTTGCCTCTAAGTTGCCAGAGGAATTCTTGTCAGTATTCCCAGTGCCCAGTCTGCACCGGACACGGTTCATTTGACAGATGTAGAGGGAATTAACGTGGAAAATTGTCATTCCTTGCAGTTAAGCCCCTAAGGGCTCAAGGCTCCCCGCTCAGCCCAAACCCTTCAAATGTTTACTTATCCCCCTAGGGCCTGGCGCCTCTCCCAGTTCTGAAATAGACAAAAGGGGGTGGTGGGTGGGATCGGGGTGGAGGTGCAGAGCTGCGGCGTTTTTGCAGAGAAACTGCGCGGGGGAGGACGCGACAATGGCGACGGTAGTCGAGCCTACTGACTCCTCGCAAGGACTAACGCCTGAGAAAGGGAGACCTAAGGCGTCGAGATCCGAGGAGCGCAGGCCAGGGACGGAGGTGGCGGAGGCGGACATCTCGTGCGCTGAGGCCCGGGACCCACGGACAAAGGCGACAGAAGCCAAGACCTCAGGCGGCCGGGAGCTGGGACGCCGACTGCAGGCACAGAGAGCTGAGGCAACGAGGCGTGAGGGGAGCGACCCTGAGGCGACGGGCCAGCGGCGCCATTTTGTGACCGCAGGGAGGGCAGTGACGGGGCCCCAGGGTAGGTGCGGGCGAGCCTGGTGTGGCATCCGTCTGTCCTTGTCCCGTCCCCCACGCAGAGCCCGACCCCACCCTCCAAGGCTCACCTGTGTAGCTCATGGCGGCGGCCAACACAACATCCGTGGACGCCGACCGCTGGTGCTCTGCACATCCAACGCTGCGATAGCGGCTGCTAACCCCAGGGTCCCCTCCACACACACAAACACACACACGCGCGCGCGCGCGCGCGCGCACACACACACACACGCCCGAAGCCCCGCCTCCCGACCGCATTGGCTCATGATGGCCTCGGCTTCACGTCTATTGGACAAAACCGCTGTCTATCTCAGCGCTTCCTCATATCAGTGGCTGGAAGCTGCTGCCAATCTCATGAGAGTCCCGCCTTGTCCCCCCTCCTTCTGTTATCCTAAGCCCTCAGTGATTGGCCTATACAAGCCGGCAGAGAGGCGGAGTCCTGTAGAGTTCGAGGGGGCGGGACTGTGCACTACGGAAAGGTCCAAGGCCCAAGCGCGGCGAGCTAGAGGAGCGTCCGTGCCCTGGAGACCCGCCAGAGGGAGCCGGGTCTACGGCTCAGGGCTTGGCTGAGATCCAGCTCCACCACCGAGGAGCTGGATAAACCTAGCTAAGTCTCTCAACTTCTCTGGCCTTCAGTTCCAAAACGAGCATAGCAAAGCCATGCTGGACTGAGAAGACTAAAACTCAGCGCCAAACAAGATGCTGAACGCACGTTCCAACGTTACATGACAAAATGTGTGTGAAGGAGTAATTCCGGTGCCATTGCACTGAATGTTATTAATCGCTTATATGTGTAATAATTCTGTTTGTATTGTGCAAAAAGCTTTTAATCCCCACCTAATAGAAAACTGAAGCTTGGAACTCATGATTTGCTCAAGGTCCTTGACAGTTACGTGTTAAAATGGGAACTTTGCTTCTAAAAAAACACTCTGGACTCGAGATCCTGCAACAGTGCAGCCGAGCACCAGTCGTGTTCTCAGCCTGTTTCCTGGGCATGTGGAAACCCCTGCCAGGGACTTCTCATAATTTCTAGAGATGACAGAGGTAAACCGAAGAGAGTACTAAACGTGTGTTTGTGAAAACTCATCAAGTTGCTCAATTACTTCTATACTTCGTTTTAAAATTTTTTTTTTCAAGGTATGCTGTTGCTTCTTGATATTGTCGATTTCTTTAGGTGTAATGGTGGCACTTAAAAAGTTCAGAGAAACATACTGAAATACTAAGAAGTTAACCGATCTTATGGCCAGGATGTGCTTCACACAATTCAGAGAGAAAAGGGGAAAGCATGGAGCTGTAAGATTAATCTCTCACAGCTTAAGACACTGGTCATGGATTGGTAATTGATTAAGGGTTCATTTTACTATTGGTGCTACTTTTGTATAGCTGGAGTTCTCCATGATAAAATGGTTTAATAAAACTCCCCCCACCCAAATGAGGCTTACGCAGAGCTTGCTGCTATGTGGAACAAAGCTACTTACGTGTTCTGAGCAACTCCACACGTGAAGCAGAGCTCTGATGGGTAAGCACTCTGACTTTGGGGTTCATCTCCGTCAGCCTCAGGGATACCTGCCTGTCTTCCAAACTAAGGCAGGGCCCCAGGACATGACTTCTGCGTCCTACAGGTTCGTTCCTTCATGGCACTTGCCACAGCCATCATTGCACCCTGATTTGATTTCATTAACATCAAACAACCTCACAGAGAGCACGGCTCAAAAGGTTCAAACTTTGCTGCCTGAGGTGCATTAAAATGGCTTGAGCAGAGAAGAGTAATGCTCAGAAAGTTTTAGGAAAACATCCCCCTGTGCTAAGAGCTGGAGGTGACTCTTTCAAGGACACACAACCCTCACTTCACAGCATGATGGGTGGAGAGGAACTTGCCATGTGACTTTATAAGCTCTCGAATCATTTGAATGTTTTTTTGTTACATCTAGCCTATACCACTTTTATATTTTAAAAACTGACTTATGGGCCAGGCATAGTGGCTCACACGTCAATCCAAGCACTTTAGGGGGCTGAGGTGGTGGAAAGCTTAAGGCTCATGAGTTTAAGACCAACCTGGGAAATATGGCGAAACCTGCATTTCTACAAAAATTATAGAACTCAGCCAGGTGTGATGGTGCACGCCTGTGATCCCAGCTACCTGGATGGCTGAGGCAGGAGAATCCCTTGAACCCAGGAGGCGGAGGCTGCAGTGAGCCAAGGTCCCACCACTGCACTCCAGCTTGGGCAACAGAATGAGACCCTATCTCAAAAAATAAAAACTAATGAAAAGTTGTAAGAGGAAGACACACCTTTGAGTCAGCTCACAAGATGCTCTCCCTGCTCCCTAAGTCTTGCATACACCCACCCACCCACAGCACAGAATGGACAGAAGTGGTTGCGGCCTTCTGCCACCAGGTAAGATGTGCATCCTGACCCCACAGGAGCATATGTGTAGACTAAGACCACCCTCGTGGGCTTGTCATTGCAGCCTGTTAACCCTCCTTCCCAGGCAGGGGTATGGTGGGAGGGCCCAGAAAGCAGGGCTGGGGGTAGAGGTGGCCCCTGCTATTCACATGCCATGAAGTCATTCCTACTTTCCTGCACTTGGCCATTTAGTGAAAACGATGAGCTGGAAAACCACATGCAATAAACAAGAAGGAGCAGCCAACGAAATCTCTTAAAATCTCAGAAATGTTCAATAAACATTTGCAGAGTGAGAAAATAAATAACATCGCAAAGAGCCAGCAGCTCCTCCTTTCCCCGCATTTCTCGAGTCGGGTGCACGTGTCTTAACTAGAAGTCACATCTTGAAAGCAGGCGAGTTCCAGCTCTCTACACCCCTGCTGGCCCCCCCAAATGCTCCCAGCGGGTCCCTGACACCCTCACTGGTAGCTGCTGCCCTTGATAAGCTCCTTCAGCCTCAACTGCTTCTTGATCCTGGCTCCCTTCCCAGACGGGCTACCCAGAACCCTGGTTTGTCTGCTCACTGTAGCCACTTGGCCAGCCAGCCAGAGCCCCCACACCAGCCATGGCATTAAAGGAACTTGGGCTCATCCCCTGCTGCATCTGGTCGGCTTGGCAGCCAACGGGAAAACCCAGGGCCTCCATGGCTCTGCACAGAGGAGGCCCCGATCCCAGTCCCGGCTGCCAGCCAATGCCAGCCTGTCCACTCGACAGAAAAACACACGCTGGCCGCCTGCCCCGGGGCGTTTCCAGAAGAGAAATTTAATCTAATTTACATACGTCTAGGTACATCAATAACCAAAATGTGGCCACTGAAAAAAGTTAAAAGGTCAATCAGCTCCCGGCTTCTAGCTGGCCCAGGATTGCAAAATAAAAAGATCCACGTTCCTTATTCTCTACACAAAACGCGTTTTTAAAAAAGTGAAAGGTCTAGGGAGCTATACATAGAAAGCAACAGTGAAAAGGGGGAGGGGGCAGGAGTGGGGGAGGAAAGTCCCACCCCCCCACCCCACCCTCCAGGGCCCCAGAGCCCCTGAGGCTCTTTGGGGGGCCTTGACATGGCAGGAGGCAGCTGTCAGCTCTGAGCTCTTCCCAGCTGGGAAGGCCCCTCTGGGGGGCAGCCCACAAGGATTTCCGTGGCATTGTGGGCTCAGTGAGGGGCTCCCAGGCCCCAGCAGGCCCCACAGAGGGAGCATGGCTTCCCCTGAGCAAGCACCGTGGCATGATGTGGTCGTTCGACCCGGGAACTGGGGGTCCGGAGCAGATCCCAGGTCTCACGAGGTGCATGTGTGTGTTCGCATGTACATGCGTGTGAGAGGATATTCATGGGGGCGAGAGTGACCCAGAACAGGGGTCTTTGGGGTCTTTGCAAATGGCCACGGATGGCAGACATCGCCCTGCCTGGCTGCTAGACGGAGGAGTGCTGTCTTCCCCTGTGACCAAATCGGCTGCCACCAGAGACCTGGTTGCTGCCCCTGCTGGACCAGGTGGGCATGGGCTGAAGGAAGACACCCTGTGGCCCCAGAGTCCTTGGGCTGGGGGAAGGGCGGCTAGCTGGCTCCCGGCGCCCTGGCTGTAGTGTGCCCGGCCCCCAAGGGGCGCCGTTTTGAGGTTTTGGCTTGCTCCTTTGGAAACAGAAAGAAAGAGGAAGAGGGATGAGGGCACAGAGGAGAGGAGACAGAGGTGGCACGAGAGGGGATCTGGAATGCTTTTGTGTTAGGGAGCCTCTGCCGCCGCTGTCTGTGCCTGCGGGGCCTGGGACTCCTCAGGTGGGGGGTCCGCTTTGGAGAAGTTCATCTCCAGGATGTGCCGCTGTAAGTGCCGCACCCACTCTTCCTGGATGGAGAGGGGCCCCTGGAATTCCACTTCACAGAACCTGCGTGAGGGAAGAGAGAGGGAGTGGCCAGTGCTGTGACGAGAGGTGGAAGCACAGCCTTGCCCATGTCCCTGGCACACCTGCTGCTACTCAGTGTGGACAGAGCAAGCCCAGGAGGTGGGAAGAAGGACCCAGAGGTCAGGTGTTTCCCATGGACAGCCACCTCCACTCACCACCACGGGGTCAGGCAGGGTCTCATAGAGACCCCTGCCTCTATGCTCAGGAAGTCACTGGTGCCAGGTAAGGGCTACCCGGCTTCCAGGTCCTCCTGCCATCTGACAGATACATAGAATCTGAGACAGTAGAGGGCACAGAGAAGCAAGTCTTACCCAACGAGCCAGGCCCCCCTCCTCCTCCTGTCTTCCTGGCACCTAAAGAGGCCTCACAGCACAGAGGCCTGGAGCCCAGGCTCCATGGCTCGACTTGGGTTTGACTCTGACTTCTGACTTGGCCTGTGTGGCCTCAGGCAAGTCACCTCAAGTCTCAGGGTCCCAGTTCCCTCCTCTCCAATGTACTTGTGGACTCTGGTAAGAATTAACTAAGATCTACTTTTTTCTTGAGCCAGACACTAGTTAAGTGCTTACTTACCACGTGCCAGGCAGTTCTGAGTGCTTTATAAATATTAAATTCACTTAGTCCTCGTAACAAATCTGTAAGGTAGGTTTGTTATCACCTGCTTTTATGAGTGGGGAAATTGAGGTAAGGAGCAGGTAAGTCCTTCTCTGAGGTCACTAAGCTAGTAAGTGGCAGAGTTGGGATTTGAACCCAGGTCTCCCGGGCTACCAAGCTCAGGATGTCAGCCGTTAGCCTGGGCCCTACCACACCCAAGGGCAGCCACTGAGGCGACACCTCCCAGCTCCCACCAGACCCTGTCCTGTTCCAAGGCTCTGGGTGACCAAGGCCCACTCTAGTGGTCTCCCTCCCTCCCCCAGGGGCAGCCTACCTGCATTTGAGGGTGTAGATGTTGCCCACAAACTTGACAAGTGATGTCTGTGGGGGCCGGGGCACCAGGGAGGGAACCGGCCGGACTCGGGGTGGGGGTTGCCGCACCTCCTCCAGCTTCTGCTGTAGGTCATTGGTCTCTTCGCCTCCCCGGGCTGCAGAGGCATCTGGAGGGCGGGCTTGTCGGCGTTCGAATTCTAAGGTGGGGAGAGGGACCGGAGATGAGCAGGAGGGGTGGAGGCTGCAGAGACTTGAAATACACAAGAGCTGAGGATGGATGCTGCCTGGATGGGCAGGATGGGGGATGGACGGGTGGGATGGGGGATGGATGGGTGGGGTTGGGGACAAACAGGGGAATTGGTAAGCAACTGGAGAAAGGACTAAAGGGCCACAGCAGAGTGCCTGGGGCATGGCTGGGTAGGCCTGGCAGGTGCCCGCTGCCCTCCCACCCTCCTCCACCAGCACTCACTGTTGATGTTCTGCCGCTGGTGCTCCTCGGCCTTCACGGTGCCTGGTGGGCTGGCTGCCAGAGGCCGCTCACCACTGTCAGCTGCCCGGCCAGCCTCAGGCCCTGGCTCCCCCCCAGCACTGCGGCCGACCACAGCCAGGCCCCCAGGTGCCAGCCCCAGGGACGGCCGCTTGTCACTGTCACGGCCATGGCCAGCACTGCGGAACTTCTTGGTGAAGGGGCGGCCACCCTGGATATAGCTGCGGTAGGCGCCCACCTTCTGGGGCCGGTGCTTGATCCACTCGCTCAGTGTCTCGATGGGCGAGCCATTGACGCACCACTCGGTCACGCCGAACTGCCGCAGGTGTGCCCGTGCGTGGCTGGCCAGGGCCTTGCGGTTTTCAAAGTAAAGACCACACAGCTCGCAGCAGGCCTCGGTGGCTGCAGGGCGGAGGGGGTGCTGCTGAGCCACAGCCCGAAGTGGGCAGGTGCACCCAGACGGCACTGCCGAGGCCAGATGCCAATCCCGCCTCCCACAGAGACCCAGCCATGGGGGCCCCACTTGGGGTCAGTGTGCACTCTTGTGGCATTGCCTGGCCTGGCAGGCCCTGGCAGTCGCCCTCCCGGGACCCTGCCACCCGCTGCTTACAGGAGTGGGAGGTCTTCTCATGAAGGGTCTTTGCCTTGAAGGGCAGTTCAGTCTGGATGTAGGTCTTGGCCTTGACCTCTGCTGGGAGGAGGCGGTCCTCCTGCAGGGGCCGCTTGGCTGCCACTGAGCCCAAGTAGCCAGTGGCTGAGGGCTTGGCCCCAGTGATGGGCGTCAGGCTGAGCTCTCGAGGAACCTGGGCTGGCCCTGCGCCTGATTTGCCTGGCCGGCCAGCCAGGGGCGACAGCGGCAGTGGGGACTGCACGGGCCCAGGGGCCACAGTGGGAGGCCCGTCCTCAGCCAAGGCAGGGGCCAGGTCTCCAGCCGGTGGCTCCTTCTTGATGAGGCACGGCTTGGATTTCTTCTTGAGGATTTCTCGCAGCGTGTCGATGGGTGAACCATTGACGGACCACTCGGTCACACCCATTTGCCGCAGGTGGGAGCGCGCGTGACTCGACAGGCCCTTGCGGTTCTCGAAGAACTCACCGCAGAACTCACAGCGTATGTCGCGCACCGGCTCTGCCCGGGACGCTGCAGGGGATCCAGGGTGGGGGGAGGAGGAGGAGAAGGAGGTGGCAGCTGCGGGCAGGAAGTCTCTAAGCTCAAAGCCCCCGTATCACTGCCAGCTGCCTAGCTACCCCTGTCCACACCACCCACCAGATCGCAATGACCTGCTCCCTCCTCTGGGCCTCCAAAGGCCCTTGTGTACCTCTGGCTTTTCTGCTTTTTCTGTCACCTCAAATTCTAGCTAGCTTCAAAAAATCTCCCTGTGTGATCCTGGGCAAGCCACTTTCCCTCTCTAAGCTTCGGTTTCCTCCTCTGCAAAATGGAGATGAAAACCCCTCCCTCCCAGTGTTACTATGGGAGGGTCTAAAATGGGAACAGTTCTGAGCATAGGGTACAGAACTGGTACACAAGGCACATGAGTGCTAATGAACAGCCTAGGCTATCCTCACCTACTCAGCACACAGCGGGCATCCAATCAGAGCAGAATGAACGTAGTGCTGGTGCAATAGGCAAGCAAGTGACATTATGATGACAGCACACAGAGTTTTCTATAACCAGGTGCTGTGCTAAGTGCTTTATCCCACTTAATCCTCAAGAAAACCAGAGTTGGGACTATGCTGATCTCCATCTTCCAAATGAGGAAACTTGCCCAAGGTCACATAGAGCTAGACTGTGGAGGAACAGTGATCTTAACTCACACTTGACTCCAAATGTTAAGCACTTAATTACCAGGAATGTCAGAAAGACACAAATCAGACATTCACTGCCAGTCCCTACACTCCTGCCATGGCAGACATCACTAATTAATCCCTGCAGTCTTTCTCCCTAGGACTCTGGCTGACAGACACTACCAATTAATTGAAATGGCACAAGAAATGGAACCTTACTGCCATCACTGAATGACACAATCCTGCTTCTCAAATGAATGAAGGACAATTGAGCAGCAAGCATTATCAGTTGCCGGGGTCTGCACAGCAGGAATACACAGCTGACCCTGCGTCCTTTCTACCTGCACGTCCTCCCTTCCAGTTCAACTCTAGGCAGTCTGGATACCCCCAAGGGGAGGCAGGGAGGAGACCCCTCCAACTGTTCTCCCTGCTCTACTGCAGGGTCACACTTACACAGGTTCAGGGGTGTCATGTCTTCCCGTGGCGCCCCCCAGGGACCCTCAGATGGGTGCAGCTCCCCATGAAGGGCCCCTGGTAGCATCTCCCGCTTGATTTCCACCCGAATTTGTTCAGGCTTCAGCTTCTTGGGCAGCGAGGGTGCAGCCAGGCCTGGGAACATCTTCCGGGCCGTGGGAGGAGGAGAGGCAGTTGGTGAGTGGCCCAGGGGGCTGCCTGGTGGCGGTGGCAACTTCTTGGCCAAGGGTGAGATGTGAAGGTCCGAGGGGCTGCGGGCTTCCAGTGAGCTGCCAGGACCTGCGCCACCCATCATCTTGGCCAGGGCTTTTGGGCTTGGCCCTGGTGGGTTGGGAGGTCCGCCAGGCCGAGACTGGGTCCGTCTCTTCAGGATCTCCCGCAGCGTGTCGATGGGCGAGCCATTGACGTACCACTCGGTCACACCCATTTGCCGCAGGTGGGAGCGTGCGTGGCTCGAGAGGCCCTTGCGGTTCTCGAAGAACTCACCACAGAACTCGCAACGGATATCTCGCGCTGGCTCTGGGCCTGAGGCTGCAGCAGGAGGAGAAAGGGGCAGTTATCATCGTGGAACTCCCAGCACCGTCACCTGCAGGAGTGTCCTGGTCAGCTGGGCATGGGTGGCAGCAGCATGCCCACAGGTTAGGGTGGTGAGGGCAGGTGCAGATAAGGGAGTGGAGGAGCGGGGCTGGGGGCCAGATACCCGGCAGGAGTGAGGGGAGGCTCCAGAGAGCACATGGGCTCTCGGTCCTGGCGGAGGAGAATGGAACCAAGATTCCACTGTTCTGTGGGTCCCAACAAGGACAGGGTGAGGTGGGGAGGGCAGCCTAGGTGCTAATGTGCCATCTAGACAGGGGCAGATGTGGGTGCCTTGCACACCAGAAGGCAGGATTTCTCCCCCTTGGCCTTGATTCTCAGGAAGGGTCACGGAGGTCAAAGGCCAAGAGAGAGGGCCTAGCAGCCCACTGCCAAGATCTCTGGGCAGAACCGGCCCACTGCCAAGGGCCCCTGTCTACTCCCTGCCCCAGCAGGGAAGGGGCTGTGACCCCCCCGGGAGGGGCTCCAGGGCCCGCAGGGAGGAGGGGGCAGCTGAAGCGAGAACCTACAGAGGTTGAGAGGAGACGGCTCCACATCAGAGGCCCAGAAAATGCCGGCGGCTGCGGCGGCCGAGAGGTCCTGCTTCCCCCAGGGGCTGGCCATACCCGCGGCCTTCAGCTTGGCCTTCTTGGCCGGCGGTGGGGGGGGGAGCAAGGAGAGGGCCGCGGAGGTGGGAGGCGGCCGCCCCAGGTGGGCCAGGGCGCCGCGCCTGGGTGGGAGGCGGATCTGGACGCCGTCCCTCCTGATGAGCCCGTGGAGCACGTCTATGGGGGATCCCTTGGCGTCCGGATCGCTGACGCCCAGGTGGCGCAGGTGGGCACGGGCGTGGCTGGACAGGCCCTTTCGGGTCTCAAACCAGGCACCGCACAGCTGGCAGTCCAGCTCTCTGCCCCCGTCACTATCTAAAGCTGCGGAGACAAAACACAGGGGGAGTTCACGGCCGCCACCTTGGCCGGCCTTGGGGGCCTGAGGCAGGAGGGTCTGGTGTGATTTTTGGCTGCTCAGGCAGTTTGGGGGTCCAAGACTCAGGCCGCAGCTTTCTTTTGAGGTTTGGGCGCAGGATATCCTGTTTCCTGCCTAGCCCTTGGCATCAAGGGGAGTGTGGAGAGCTTAAGGACGTGGGGTGGACAGGCAGTGACCAAATTCTAGATAATCGGATACTCCCAGATCCTCTCCCCTAGGATCCCTGCTATGGGAGCTGTGGGAGTGATGGTGGCTGCTGGGCTCATGCAGCCAAGGGCACACCTGCTCAGGGCCCTGCCCCTGGAAGCATGGAAGACTCAGTGGAAAACAACTTCAAGGGAACATGAGGTGCCAAATGGGGGGCTCCGCTGGGCAGGGGACCAGACTCTGGGGTCACCCCCAGACTCTAATGTCCCCAAAGATATGGGAAAGCCCTTGTTAAGCCTGCTCACTGCACCTAGAGGGTTTCTTCCCAAATGCTACCTGCCATGCCCACAGGCAGCCCAGGAAGTAGGGCTTCACCTGCAGGAACAGAGAGCTGCCTCTGCATGGACAGCAAGGAAGACTTACAACAGGACCAACTGTGGGCACTTCCCATCAGGTGATCCCCTGTCTATCCAAGATGCTTCCAACCCCCACTGAGAAAGCTAGGCCACAGGAAACGTGATTACCTTCACTGCCCCCACCCTCAGGCCCAGAGAAAGCCAAGAGCTGCCCCTCAGTGGCGACATGACCCTGGCAGGCTCAGCCACCACAGTGAGGCCTTCAGGGAAGATCCACAAAGTGAAGTGGGAGACACAGTCCACATCCATGGCGGCCCAAAAGGAGATGCAGAGGCTCAACTGATACTCTGGCCTGGCCAACCCAGGACATGGGAGCTGTAGTCCCCGCTGTCCCCACCCACCCTGGGCCCTGCTGCCCAACCTGAGGCCCCTGTCCCTCCCAGTGCCGGAACCTCCCTCGGCTCTTGGGACCCACACTCACTGAGGTTCAAGGGCCCCTCATCCTCAGACTGAGGCCACTGTGCCTTTGGGGAGGCCGGCCGGGGGCTCAGGGACAGCTGGGGGGTCTTGTCCTCAGGATTCTTAGGGGTAGGGGAGCCCGCCAGGGCCAGTGGTGTCTTTTTGAGGAGCGGAGAGCTGGGCGGGTGGCCCAGGCCCTTGGCCGAGAAGCCGGGAGGCGACTTGATGGCTTTGTTGACAGCAGGGGCATCCAAGGGCTTGGCCAGGGTGAGCAAGCCGGGCCGAGGGGCCCCGGCGACCACCTCCTTCAGCGAGCTGGACTTCTTAGCCAGGCCCGGGGGCAGCCCAAGGTGGGCATCGGGCAGGCCCTTCTGCTTCACAAGCTCGTAGAGGAGGTCGATGGGTGCGCCGCTGCTCTCCGACTCCGCCACTCCCAGCTGCCGCAGGTGGGAGCGTGCGTGGCTGGACAGGCCCTTTCGGGTCTCAAAGCAGGCGCCGCAGACCTCGCAGGTGGTCAGGCTCTGGGCTGAAGGGCAACACAGAGGCCGGGGGAGCAGGCTGTGAGGCCCGAGGTCCAGCTCTCCCGCTTCTCCTCCCCCGAGAGTCCCACTCACCCAGGTTCCATGGAAGTGTTTTGCCTCCGTCAGGCCCCCCGAACCTCACAATCACCCTAACAAGGCGGAGATTAGCTTGTCTGCTTTGCTGATAAGGGTTAGAAACTGAGGCTCAGAGAGGGACAAGTTGTGCCCAAGGGCACACCACAGGATGCAGAGTCCTTCTATCATCCAGCCAGTGGGACATCTTTCAGAACTCTGACCTATTGGGAGCCCTGGCAACAGGTTCACACAAATGCTGCCCTGCCAGCCACATGCTTCACTGAACTAAGTTCTAGCCACCCTATGCGGCTCAACTCCTGCCGAAAACACTGGTCCTTGCAGTCTCCTGTACCCTCTTCCACAGAGCCTTTATCCTTGCCTATCTGCTTCTCTGTCCCAATCCCCCAACTTGAATGACCCTCAAGAGCAAGGGCCAAATTCATTTTGCTCCTTTCACCTCCCTGGAATCCACCCTAGCGCCCGTCACTAGTCAATAGGAACCTTAGTATCAAGCAGACAGAAGAAATGGTGTCATGGGAGAGATCACACAGCTAGCAAAGGCCAGATTCAGCAAATGAGCTAGGTCTGAGCATGAGTTCTGGACCACTGTGCCCGCTGCTTCTCTGGATGCCATTCCCTCCCCCATGAGGGTGCAGCTCAGGGCCATGAATGCCCAGGACAGTAGAAGTTCAAGAAAGAAGGCAGCTTAGTGCCAACTATGGCGCCTCAAGGTGCCAGAGGGAAAACTGCGGGCAACCTGGGGTCCCACGTTAACCCCAAGGCATGAGAGTGCCCCTGTGAGTGTCACCAGCCTGGCCAGCATCCCCTGCCATACCACCTGGGCCACTCACCCTTGAGGTCCTGCAGCTCCTGTTTGCTGCCATGAGGAACCTCTGCAGCCACTTTGCTGCTCAGCCGACTGGCCACCTGCTCCAGGGCCCCAGGGACAGGCAGGCTCTTCTTAGGGAGCGAGGGAGAGCCCAAGTCCATGGCCACCATTGCGTTTTCCTCAGAACCCAGGCCTGTGGGGTTGGGGAGACAGGCTCAGGCCAGGCAAGTTTCGGGCTGTCTATCCCCAGAACTAAGAAGATGGCCTTCTTATCCTTGCTGTCTGTTCCCACTCTGCAAGGCAGCCGACCTAGGAAAGCTGAGGTTCTACCCACAACCCCCAGCACCAGTTCAATGCAGGTATGCTGAGGCTGCCACTGACAGCAGACACCAGCAGCTGCTTCCACACACCAGGGCATGGACAGGTCCCTGGTGTAATGCAAATCTGAGCCCAAACTCCCATCCCGGGGGATCTCAAAGAAAAGACCTCTCTGGGCAGAACTTGTGAGGGGGAACATCTGCCTGTCTTGAGGGTGAGGGTGGGAGGCAGTCAGAAGGAGAATTCAACAAAACACTAGGGTCAGGAAGCTGGAGAGGCAACACAGAGGCAGGGAGCCAGGGAGCTAGGGACAGGGAGCACTTGTGAGGAATCTCCATCAGACAAGACAGCTGGGGGCTGCAGAGACAATGGGGGACAAGGTGGCCTACTCATCACAAACTGAGCCCTAAGTGGGGTAAGGTGAGAACCTGGTCTCTGCGCCTACAGCGACCTAACTGCAGACAGAAAGGGTTGGAATCACATAACTTTGTGTTAAGTTTCTGAGACATCTATCAGGCGGAAGCTTCCCTGGGTGAGGAGTGTCTGGCAGATGGAACCAAGGGTGAATTTTCTGGTCTAGCTTTTCACAGGAAGGGGCCTGGAAAGCCCGTTGAACTCCAAGTTTAGAGTTCGGAGTATGGCAAAGGCTCAGAAGATGAGGGAAGTGTGTGCCAACGGGGTCTTGGAGATGCTCAATATAGGAATGTAACGGGGCAGAGAACCAGGTAGATTCTATGCTCAGTTTGTCTCGCAAAGGCAAAGAGTAGGCGCTGAGGACTGGGACACCGAGGACTTTGTTAAAGTCTCCGCGTGGGGTGGGCGCGTCTGTCAGATGGGGCAGGGCCGAAGTGAGTTTCCTTGCCGGACGGACCGGAACCGTGGCAAGGGACACTCCCGGGGCTCCAAAGAGGGCAAGGGACATCTGTCAGACGGGGCAAAGGTCTCGAGGAGCGGCGGCGAAGTGTTTCTGAGGCCTGGGACCCTGCGAACGGCGACAGAAGGCCCTGGGCCCACGCGACTAAAGGGCCTGAGGGGGGGGGGCAACCCGGAGACTGGACGGAAGGCGTCGGAGGCGGCGGCACCGGCAGGCGGGATTCCGACCTTCCCCTCCCCGCACCCTCCCAACAGCGGGCTCTTACCCGGCGCGGACGCGGGCCCGGGCCCCGGCCCCGGCTCCGACTCGGCCTTGGGCCCGTCCCGCGGCGGCGGCGGCGGCGGCGGCGGCGGCGGCGGCGGCGGCGGCGGCGGTGGGGGTGGGGGCGGCGGCGGCGGCGCGGGGGGTGCCGCGGGGCCCGGGCTCGGGGGGCTGGGCGGAGGCGCCCCCGCGGGCGCGCGCTCCCTGGCGCCCCCCGCGCGCGGCCCCGCCGCCGCCTTGCTCTCCGCTTTTGTCACTCGGCACTGGGCGGTGGAGGCGGCCATCTTGGCTCCGGCGCACGCGGGGCAGCTGCCCCAGGCGGGAGCAGCCGAGCGCCGAGTGCCGAGTGCCGCCGCCACCGCCGCCGAACCCGCTCCGCCCCGCCCCTCAGGGCGCGCCCAGGGTGGCCGGCCGAGTGCCGAGCGCCGAGCGCCAAGAGCGAAACCGTTCGTCTGGGCCCTGCGGGAGGAGAGCTGCAGCTGCTGGAAGCTGCCCGCACACTCCGGCTCGCGGATGCACGCACACTGGGTGCCCAGCGGCCTCCAACCGCCGTCCCAGCCCAATCCCCGGACATTTCCACCCCTAGGATGGGAATCTTACGGCCTCACTCAAACCCCGTTAAACAACGTCCAAACTCTTAAGGGCCCCGACGGGCGAAGCTAGGACCTGCCCCAGGACCCTACCCCATTCCCTTTCAGGGAAGTCTCCACCTCCGAGTCGGGGATCCTAGAAAACACCTGATCTCCAGCCACGAGAATCCCTTCAGTATCATCCTGGTATCCAACCGTCCCCCGACGGTGCTGTTCCGCGGACCTAGGGAATCCCACACGGCCAGCACCACATTTCAATCACTGCCTGCTTCTCTCTCTGATTGTCCCCAGCTGTTCCTTGACAGTTGGGTGGGGCCAGAATCTGACCGTTGCCCCGCCCCCATCCTGGCACCCGCCCTCTCCTGCCCACTTAGGGAGATGGGGCAGGCTTCTAACGACAGGGCCAGTGCCCAGACCTAGCCCTAATATTGCACATCCTCACTTAAGGCAAGGCTTCCAGGATCTTTCCTATCACTCCTTAACCGCGAACCCTCTGCCTCCCAGTTATTCACTGAAAGACTGGTCATAGCTCGCCCTCTCAAGGACAAGGCCAGGGCAGTGCCAAACCTGCCTCCTCTCTCATCGTAGGCTGACTCCTTACACCCCAGTGCCTCCCTTACCCATAGCCATCCTCAGAGCCAGCTCTGTCTAGCAGCCATCCCTGAGACACTACAAACCAAGCCAGATGTGGGTAAGCTAAATGCCCAGGGGGCAGCCTTTAGAAGAAGCAAGAAGCCTGAGGTCAAGTTCCCACTCTGCCTCTCCCTGAGGTGTCACCTCAACCAACCTCTGTCCTCTCTGCACCCCCAAGGAGAGGGGGCTTTGATAGCCTCACCCTCCCCTTTGCAGCCTCAATAGTGCCCTTCAAATGGGCTTGTGAATGAGTCCAGAGTACAGGGCTAGGTAGGACCCCAGCAGCTGTAAGGAGGAGTAGTACAGAAGCGGCTGGATGCGGTGGCTCATGCCTGTAATCCCAGCACTTTGAGAGGCCGAGATGGGTGGATCACTTGAGGTCAGGAGTTCGAGCCCAGTCTGGCCAAAATGATGAAATCCTGTCTCTACTAAAAATACAAAAAAAATGAGCAGGGAGTGGTGGCAGACACCTGTAATCCCAGCTACTTGGGAGGCTGAGGCAGGAGAACTGAACACTTGAATCCAGAAGGCAGAAGTTGCAGTGAGTGGAGATTGTGCCACAGCACTCCAGTCCCTGAGTTACAAGAGAAAGACTCCACCTCAAAAAAACAAAACAAAAACAAAAACAAAACAAAACAAAAAAAAACAAGGCTGTGCACAGTGGCTTCGGTCTATAATCCCAGCACTTTGGGAGGCTGAGGCAGGCAGATCACCTGAGGTTAGGAGTTGGAGACCAGCCTGACCAACATGGTGAAACCCCCTCTCTACTAAAAATACAGAATTTTCTTAGCCAAGTGTGGTGATGGGTGCCTGTAATCCCAGCTACTTGGGAGGCTGAGGCAGGAGAATTGTTTGAACCCAGAAGGTGGAGGTTGCAGTGAGCCAAGATGGTGCCACTGCACTCCAACCTGGGCAACAGAGCAAGACTCCATCTTTAAAACAAACAAGCAAACAAAATAAAACAAAACACAAAACAGGAATAGTACCAAATGAAGCCCTAGCCTCCAGCAATCCCAGGATGATTCCCCCTGTTCAAAAACTCTCCATTCCTCAGAGCCCAACTACTCTTCGCAGCCAAGTTCTCTGCGTTGTAAAGGCTCCTGCAAAGTCAGGCTGTGCAAGACTGGGCCCTTCACTTGTCCACTCCCTCTGTGGTGCCCAGTCCTGGGCTCCTTCACTAAATAGGACTTATGGATTTCCAAGCCATCCTGCACTAAAGACACCACCAAACAAGCTGCTGAGAAATCCAGCTCTACGGCTGTGTGGCTGTGGCAAAGAAGATGACCCGTGGTTTCCTTATCCTTAAAACCGGGACTCGGCTGGGTGTGGTGGCTCACGCCTGTAATCCCAGCACTTTGAAAGGGTGAGGTGGGCGGATCACCTGAGGTCAGGAGTTCGAGACCAGCCTGGCCAACATGGTGGAACCCCGTCTCTACTAAAAATTAAAAAAAAAAAATTAACCGAGTTTAGTGACGTGCGCCTGTAGTTTCAGATGCTCAGGAGACTGAGGCAGGAGAATCATTTGAACCCGGGAGGCGGAGATTACAGTGAGCAGAGATCGCGCCACTGCACTCTAGCCTGGGGGACAGAGCGAGACTCCACCTCAAACAAACAAACAAAACAGGGACACAATAATCTTAGTCCCACAGACTTACACTGAGGCATAAATGAGATAATACAGGTTAAAACCTTAGTACAGGGGCCAGGCATGGTAGCTGAGGCCTCTAAATCCCTGCACTTTGGGAGGCTGAGGCAGGAGGATTGCTTGAGCCCAGGAGCTCGAGACCAGCCTGGGCAACATAGTGAGATCCCATCTCAAAAAAAACTAAAATGAAAAGACATTAGTATATAGCCAGCATTTGAAAATGGAGGAGCATATCAGATCTACCAGACAAAGCAAACATTGGTTGAAAAATCTAGACTCTAGGCGGGGTGCTGTGGCTCACGCCTGAATCCCAGCACTTTGGGAGGCTGAGGCAGGTGGATCACTTGAGGTCACGAGTTTGAGACCAGCCTGGCCAACATGGTGAAATCCCATCTCTACTAAAAATTAGCCAGGCATGGTGGCACACGCCTATATTCCCAGCTACTCAGCAGGAGAACTGCTAGAACCTGGGAGGTGGAAGTTGCTGTGACTGGCATCGAGCTATGCACTCCAGCCTGGGTGGCAGTGTGAGACTTAGACTCAAATGAACCCAACTCATTTCAACTTTTTAACAGCCAGACATAACCAGTGGTTGTCCCCGCAGGACCATGCAGATATCTAGAGACCATTTCCAGCCATCATCTTGAAAGTTCTATGCAACAATGCTTCTCAAGAGAGATGAAGTCATTAACAGCAAAGAATCTGGAGCCTGACTGCCTGGGTTTCAGATCCCTGTTTTCCCCTTTCCAGCTGTGTGACCTCAGGCAAGTTAATTAAACTCTCTGTGCCTCAGTTTCCTCATCTGTAAAGGAGAAGAAATAATAACACCTGCCTTATAGAATTGTTGTGAGGATGTAAATGAGTTCATGTTTGTAAAGTGCTTAGAACGCTGTCTGGCTCCCAGTAAAAGCTCAGTAATCATTTGTCAAAGTCACTGGCAGGAATGATAGGGAAAAACTGGATCCAGAAAGAGACCTGGCCCAGCTCCTGAGTGAAAGAGAAAGGACACCTACATAGCAGGATCGTTGTAAGGAAAGTTGTCAACATACTTTGTAAAGTGACTCAAAATGCTTCCAAGAAGCCAAGTAGCTGCCCCTCCAGCCTCGCCCCTCCAATGCTCTGGGCCCCTGGGAATGGGGCTCCAGCATAGCCCGCCCCCTCCCCTTACCATCTCCATAGGCTGGCCCAGGGTCCTCAGCCCAGGTGGGTGGAAAGGGCACGGTGAGAGGTAAGCGGGGCCGACGGGAGGTCAAGAAGCTGCCAGGCATACCCCCAGGCTCTCGGCCCAGGGGACTGGGGGGCTGCTCAGTGGCAGAGGTGGCCAGCAGCTCCTGCAGGATGTTGATGGGTGAGACGGTGAGCTCCCAGTTGGTGATACCAAAGTCACGCAGGTGGGCACGGGCATGGCTGGAGAGGCCGGCCCGTGTGTCAAAGCCAGCCCCGCAGAAGTCACAACGCATCAGGCTGAAGGTTCCTGGGTCAAAGTTGGCCACTGTGGAGAGAGGACAGGACTGCGTGAGGTGGGGAGGGGGCTACTCCCTAACCCCAATCCCTCCCCGCACTCAGGGCTTCACCCTGGACTGCCTTTCTTTCCCATGGCTGTCCCTTTTGCTCCTGCCGTCCCCTCAGCTCAGCTCATGCATCCTCCCACCCCATTCCAGGAAGCCCAGCCCTCCCAGATTCCCCCTTCCCACATCTAGCATCATCAAGGAGGGACCTCTCCTGCAAAAACCCTTCTCCAGGGTCAGGTGTAGTGTCTTACGCCTATAATCCCAGCTCTTTGGGAGGCCGAGGCAGGAAGATCTCTTGAGCCCAGGAGTTTGACAGCAGCCTGGGAAACATAGTGAGATCCCATCTCTATAAAAAATTTAAAAATTAGCTGGGTATAGTGGTGCATGCCTGTAGTCCCAGCTACTCGGGAGGCTAAGGTGGGAGGATTGCTTGAGCTCAGGAGCTCAAGGCTGCAGTGAGCTATAATTACCTCATGGCCCTCCAGCCTGGGCAACAGAGAAAGACCCTGTCTAAGAAAGAAGGAAAAGAGGCCAGGCATGGTGGCTCATGCCTATAATCCCAGCACTTTGGGAGGCTGAGGTGTGCAGATCACCTGAGGTTGGGAGTTTGAGACCAGCCCGACCAACATGGAGAAACCCTGTCTCTACTAAAAATACAAAAATTAGCCAGGTATGATGTTGCGTGCCTGTAATCCTAGCTACTTGGGAGGCTGAGGCAGGTGAATCGCTTGAACCCGGGAGGCAAATGTTGCGGTGAGCTGAGATCGTGCCGTTGCACTCCAGCCTGAGCAACAAGAGCAAAACGTCACCTCAAAGAAAAAAAGAAGAAAGAAGGAAGGAAAAGAAAGGAAAGGAAGAAAAGAGAGAGAAATGCTTCTCCAGTTGTGGACCTGCCATCCTCTGTGAGAGTATTTGATTAATAGCCTCTTGTGCCTATTTTTACTCATGATCACCCAAGTGCTGTAAATTAAATATTTGTTGGATGAAGAAATGGACAAATGGATGTAATGCCCTCCACTGGGAGCCTTCTCTGAGCCCTGCAACTGAAGTTAGGGACCTTCTCTCAGCTTCCCCAGCCTCCTGGTTCTCCCAGCTTTCCCCACATCTCAGCCCTGATCACTCAGTGTCTCACTGCCTGCTTTCCTGGCTGTCCACCCCTTTCCCTCCACCCCTAGGGTAAAGACACACACACACGCGTGCACGTGCATATACACACACACACACACACACACACTCAAATACCATACTGGCACCTCCCCAAGTGGGCTTTGTGTCTGCCAATGTCAGAGCCACCCAGGGTGCTCCTGTTGGAGACAGACTTCTGGAATCAGAGCCTTGTCCCCTGGGAACTGGTAAACCTTATAGGCAGCCCCAGGGGGTTCTGAAGCTGGCTGGGGTGGGGTGGAGGCGATCCCACCACTCCTGGACTGGGCCACGAACTCCAAGAGTCCAAGAACTGCTATTCTCTCCACTGCTGTGTCCCCAAGTCCCCAGGACAGAGGAGAACCTTGCTCAGTAAATATTTGTTGAATGGAGGAGTGAATGAAATTCTCTGCCCGAGGCTGACTCCTCTACCCACACTCTTTCCTCCAGCAGCTGGAATGGCCAGGGCACTGGGGTATTCCCACACATGCACCAATGGGCTGGCCTTTACAGCAGCTCCCAAGTCTCTCAGGAGCAGAGGCCCCAATGTCCCCCTGCTTGGCGCTAAGGGAGAGAGAATTTAGATCGAGGGTGGGTTGCCCAGCCCTGTGTCTCCTGGGCCTCTTAAAGTGAAGCTGCCCTACCTTTTTTCTTCTTCTTCTGGAAGGAGAACCTGCGTTCAATGGCCTTCACTTCCTCGGCCGAGATGAAATGCCGCACATTGTAGCTGACGCCCACGCGGTTCAGGTGGCCCCGGACGTGGTTGGCCAAGCCGATGCCGTTGTGGAAGCGATCGGGGCAGTAGGGGCATTTCCGCTCCTCGTGCTTCAGTGCCATGGCTGGGTCGCCATCCAGGAGTGTGTCCAGCCCCAGGGGGCTGCCCAGCGGCGCATCCAGGAGCAGGAGGTCCAGGGGGTGGGCACCCGCCAGCCCCAGCTCCTCGGGCTGCAGCCTTGGGGAAACCCTGGCCGATGCCATGACCTGCGGCCCCAGCTTAGCCACCAGCACAATGGGCACCATCCCTCGGAGCTGCTGCTGCTGCTCCTGCGTGGCCTCTGCTGCCTGCAGGGCTTCTTGGAAGGTCCTCTTCAGCTCCAGGGCCGGCTGCGGGATGAGGCTGGGGGTGGCTAGCGGGGAAAAGTCCATCTCGGAGGTCAGCATTACATCCTCCTCTTCCTCCTCTTCCTCTTCCTCCTCCTCCTCCTCCTCCTCCTCCTCCTCTTCGCTCCAAGGGCGCCTCCGTTCCCCCAGCCCTTGTGGGTGGACGGTGCTTTTGTTTCTCCCAAGCTGTAAGGCGTAGGGGGTGGATGCTAGCGCCGAGGGAAAGGCCAGCCTTCCAAGAGGCCTCTGGCCCGTGCCATGCGGGAGTGGCTTTGACAGCAGGAAATCTCTCATGCCCAGCTGCTGGCATCCTGGACCAAAGGCCAGGCTGGGGTCATATCCAGTAGTGTTCTCCCGCCACATGGGGGCCAAGGGTGGCTCAGCTTTGCCAAAGTAGTCCACGGCAGTGTCAGGGAAGCAGGCGTGAGCATCCTGGCTAGTGCCTGGCTGGCTGGCAGGGTCCTCCTCATAAGCCTGGCTGTCCTCCTCCCAGTGGGGACGGGCGTGCACCAGCCTCACGTGCTCCCTGAGCAGGCTTTCGCTGGGCGCTGGGAAACCACAGAAGATGCAGGCACTGAGGCCCGCAGCAGCAGCACTGTAGGGCTGATAGAGGAGGGTGCCGGTCTCAGGGCTGGGGCTGCCAGCCCCGCTGCTGCCTCCAAAAGGCTCCTTGGCCGTCTGGCCTGGGCGCTCACGCACGTGCAGCTTGGCATGCTGCACGTAGGCCCTGGAGGAATTGGTGCCAAAGACGCACTTGGGGCACTGTAGCCGCGCCTCCCGGCCCTCGTCCCCTGGCACTTGCTTCAGCTTTTGGATCTCCTCGATGATCTTCTCCCGGGAGGCCTGGTGCAGCTGCCGGTGCCTCTCCAGGGCGGCGGGGTCGGCAAAGGCCCAGCCGCACTCCCCACAGGCCAGTGGGGCCAGGTCCGCAGGGGGCTCCTGGCCTGGGGCTCGGCGGTGCTGGCTCATGTGCTCCAGGAGGTGCTCCTTCTGCTTGAAGTAGATGCTGCATTCAATGCACGGGAACACAGCCGGCTCCTCGTCCTCGTCCTCATCCAGGCTGGCCACCCCTTCCGCCACCTCCTCCAGTAGCTCACACAGGTATGCCCCAGTCCGGATGGGAGGCAGTAGCGGCTGTAGCCGCTCTACAGATGCCTCCGAGTTCACCGTCCAGGTCTGCGTGGCCACCTCTGAAGCTGACGTGGGTAGGCCCCACTGGGAAGGCTGGGCCAGCCCCTCGAGGTCCTCCAGGTCTTCTCTGCCACCCACCACTGCCATGTCCAGCGTCTTCGGGGTGTCTTCCACTGGCACGAACACCCTTCTGAAGGGGGCAAGGGGTGGTGGCTGGGCAGGCAGGTCCAAGGGCAGCCCTGCATCCTGGGGGGACCCTGGCTCGTCCTCATCTTGGAGCCAGTCAAACCTGGGGCCGCCCCGCGGGCGCTTCTCCAAGATCCTTGGATCCCCCCGGTGGTGCAAGAACCTTCTAGAGCTCTCTAGCTCAGCGTGTGGTTTCATGGTTCTCACAATGACTGAGTCCTCGAATCTCTGCTCAGAAAGGATGCCCTCCCCAGCCTCCTGGACAAGGGGGTGCTCCCAGGGCCCCCGGACATCAGGGGTGCCTGGGAAATGGCCCAAGAGATGGGGTGGTGGGGAGCCCGGCCGGAAGTCCAGGCTGCCTCCATCCCAGCAGCTGCAAGGAAGTGCCAATGGGGACAGGTTAGCCAGGGGCCGCAGTTTCCTTCCTATGGTGGTGATGGGGGTGCTCCCACGCAGTTTGAAGCAGGCCCCAGAGATCCAGCCCGAGAGTGACAGGGGTGTGGGGGTGAGGGTGGGAGGTAGGGAGAGTCCATGTGGGCCTTTCCAGACCTATCGGGTCAAACACCAGGTTCAACTCCTAGGAGGCACCTGTCCACAGAGCCTAGCCCTGCTGCATCATGGGGGAATGTGCGGAGACCACACCTGGGCCACACGGGGATGTGGCACCCTCTAAGAAGTCTGGTGGCAACAGTCAATTCTCATATCTCCCCAGGGCGGACCCAAAGCTCTCATCTGTGCTCCGGGCTGCTTTGTCTTGGTCCTCCCCAAACTGGAGTGATTTTGCTAATTTAGCTTCACCTCTGCCCCAGATCTGGTGAAAGTTGTTTGTGGCAGAACAGTTCAAAGGAACGTTCCTTTTTCCCCTGCATCTCCCCCTCCTTGGAAGGGCAGAGTCAGGATAGGCTGAAGATCCCTGATCAGCCTTTGGCCCCAGTGATCCAGACCTTCAAGGGTGGGGGGTTGGGAGTGGGATTGGGGGAGGCAGGATAACCTCTCTGGGCCTCAGTTTTCCAATCCTAAAAATGGGCATCATTCCCAAGAACTGGGAACCCCTTTGTCCTTATGCAACATCTGTGGAGCTTTCTCATAGCCATCATCAACAAAAACTTCACACAAGGCAGGTGCTTATTTAAAGGCTCACAACCACAACCTTTCAGTGACCCCACAGGGTATAGGGTGAAGATGACACAATGCCATGCTTGGGAAGTGCTTTGTTTCACCTCATGCCTGGCCCAGTGTGGGTTCTTATTATGACTGTTCATGATCGGGTCCCCCTTCCTTTGCAAGATCCTGCCTCTATTGGGAGATTCCAATCATGCTCATGGAACAGATGTGGAAACGTTCCATCCAGATGTTGAGCGGAAACCATAAGGTCACATTTCTAAGCTCCATTGGTGACATGTGATACTAACAGGACCATCCTCCTAGGGCTGTGGCGAGGATCCAGTGGGGATAAACACATGTTCAGAGCTTAGCTCATAGCAGCTATTATTAATTAATAATACTATTGGCCAGCTGCAGTGGCTCACGCCTGTAATCCTAGCACTTTGGGAGGCCGAGGTGGGCAGATCACGAGGTCAGGAGTTCAGGACCAGCCTGGCAAACGTGGTGAAACCCTGTCTCTACTGAAAATACAAAAATTATCCGGGCGTGGTGGCGGGTTCCTATAATCCCAGCTACTGGGGAGGCCAAGGCAGGAGAATCGCTTAAACCCAGGAGGTGGAGGTTGTAGTGAGCCGAGATCACGCCACTGCACTCTAGCCTGGGTGATAAAGTGAGACTCCGTCTCAAAAAAAAAAATTACTATGACCTATTAGTACCTGCCAAGCCATTTAATAAAGGGTGGGAACCATCAGCAGATTGCTGCTCTCACCCAATGCCCCTTGGACCCTCAAGGCGAATTCATGAGATGCATCTTATGGACTCCATTATGCAGATGAGAAAACTGAGGCCCAGAGAGGCCTAGTGTCATTCTAAGGGTCACCTGGCAGAGAGAGGACTCCAAGGGTCCAACCTCCAGGCTCCTGCTCCTCTGGGCCTACTCCTGGCAGGGATAATGAGAGTTGACCCTCTGTGTTCATCCCAGACCTCCCCCAACCCCTAGCACACGCCCAGGGGCTTGCCTGCCGGGAGCTGCCTCCTCCTCCTGCCTGACTTCCTGATTCCCTCCTGTCCCCTTCTCATTCCCCAGGGGCTTCTCTTGGGCCTGGGCATGTCCTGCTTGCCCCCCTGCCCTCCCTGAGGTCAGGGCCAGCATGGCACTCACCAGCTGCTGATCCGATGGGTGGTGGAGGTGGCACGGGGGAGGGCTTCGCTGAGGTCGGGATGGGGCTGCCCGTCTGCAACAGAGAGGGGAGACCCTGAGGGGCTGGGGTCCCCCTGGCCGGGGCCCTCCACACCCCAGCTCCAGGAGCCCTGGCAGGTGCCTCGGAAGGGCCCTGCTGGCTCCCAATCCCTCTCCCCGAGAGGCCCGTGGCCTCTGCCATCCTGAGCCCTGAAAGGGGTTTCTTTGGAGGAGTCCCCTTGGCTCTCCTGGGGGACTCCAGGGGCCTGCTGCTTTCCAACCGTCCTCTCTTTCCCCCCACCCAGCAGCCAGGGTGGTTTTTTACAAGCCTCACCCTGGTAAAAACTCACCTGGCTTCTCATTATACCTATAATAAAAACAAGACTTTTTGTTTGTTTGAGATGGAGTCTCACTCTGTTGCCCAGGCTGGAGTGCAATGGCGCAATCTCAGCTCACTGCAACCTCTGCCTCCTGGGTTCAAATGATTCTCCTGCCTCAGCCCCCTGAGTAGCTGGGATTACAGGCATGTGCCACAATGCCTGGGTAATTTTTCTATTTTTAGTAGAGATGGGTTTTCGCTATGTTGGCCAGGCTGGTCTCAAACTCCTGACCTCAAGTGATCCACCAGCTTTGGCCTCCCAAAGTGCTAAGATTACAGGTATGAGCCACCGAGCCAGGCTTGAAAACCAGACTCTTAACCGCCACCTGCAAGGCCCTATGAGGTCAGACCTCTGCTGGTCTCTCCAACCTCATGTCTCTCTCCTGGCCCCTCAGTGCCTCCGCTCTAACTGCATGGGCCTCCTAGGGAAGCCCCAAGCCCACCTAACTCTTTCTGGCCTCAGGGCCTTTGCACTTGCTATGCCCTCTGCCTGGGGCACTCATCCCTGACCACCTAACTCAAATGAGTCCCTGTGATTTTCTCTTTCAGCACCTGTTTCATTTCTTTCTTAGCATTTTCTGAAATCACCTGGTTCTTTCTCAGGATAACTGCTTGCTGGGTCCCCCACTAACATGCAGTCTCACCAGAGCAGGGACTCTGTCCGCCTTGTTCACTGTAGCATCCCAGCACTTGGCACAAAGCAAGCGCTCCGCAAATCCTTGCCAGATGATGAACGAGGCGCCTGTTCTAACCTGAGTTGCGGAGAGCCCGTCCCTGCCTTCTGCACCCTCTCCCAGGCCTATGTCCTAAAATCCAACCCCCTCCCGGGACCCCATACCCACCAACACAGATGGAGCCAACTCTCTATTATCTGCCTGTGGAGCCAATGCCTGGAGCAACCACAGGAATCCTGGCCTGTGTATCCTCTGCCTGC
Organism: Cebus imitator; assembly: GCF_001604975.1. Classification (NCBI taxonomy): domain Eukaryota; kingdom Metazoa; phylum Chordata; class Mammalia; order Primates; family Cebidae; genus Cebus; species Cebus imitator. The sequence continues at coordinate 384,405 of NW_016108041.1, forward strand.
CACGATTGCCTGACGAGGGCGAGCTTGCCAATCGGGGAGCAGGCCAATTGCCCGGGCCAAGGTTAACACACTGGGGGAACTTGTGCCCCGTCCAGGACCCAACAGATGCAATTGTTGGATTAGCCTCAATTTGAGGATGGTCCAGAAAAAGGGATAGGGCTGGGGCGAATTCTTTATCCAATCCCTCATCATCCAATTGGCCCAAGAAATTGAGAGCTGACTGTTGGGAGTCAAGGGATAGAAATGGAGATAGAGCGGGGAGGGAGTGTCGGTCAGAAAGTTGTGCTCACTGGCTGAGGGTCTTTCTTCTGAACTCAAGCGAAGGGCTGTGACTGCTATGTGACCTCTGGAAGGTGAGGTGGGGAGCAGGTAATGGAAATCTGCATAATCTACAGCAAAGTTTCTCAACATCAGCACTGTTGGCATTGGGGGCCAGGTCATTTTCTGGGGTGGTGTCTGTCCTGTGCATTGCAGGATGGTGAGCGGCATCCCTGGCCTCCACCCTCCAGATGCCAGCACCTCCCCCCTTCGGTTATGACAACCAAAAGTGCCACGAAACGTTACCAAAGTGTGCCCTAGATGGGGGAGGCGCGTCACCCCCATTTGAGAACCACCGGGGTAGACTGACAGGCAGCAGAACTGTGCTTGGGTGCAAGGGCTGGTTTTGTGATGGGGGTGTTGGAGAGGGTGTTCAGAGTTGGGAAAGAAAGGCATGGCCCAGCCAAGGGAGTGAGGATCCTCAAGAAACAGGGTCTCTAGAGAACATGTGAGTCATAGACTTGACTATTTTCAGGGGAGGGCAACTGGTTCACATATAACCAGCCCTAGTGTGACCTAGAGGTGTGGGTCTGAGGGTCCCGGGCATCCTGCTTCTGAGGTTCTGGGACCCCAAGCTCCCAAGATTCCGGGCGTCCCAGATTTGATGATTCTGCGATTGCCGTTGTCTAAGAATTCCAAGAGCCAGGGGACTGTGTGGCCTCTTTGTCTGAGCAATTCCAGCGAGGCTCCTATTTTTAGTGGCAGTGACTTTGGAGGAAGCAGGCCAAGCAGGGCCCTGTGTCCAAGACACCTTGGGGGTGGGGGCTTCACCCAGAGGACTCCATAGCTGATGGGGATCCAGGAGTCCCTAAAGGTCAGATGAGGTGCCTGGGTTGCAGCCCTCAGGCAGTGGCCGTGCCAAGGGGCCCTCGCTGGCTCCTGCCATCTGGGGTCCCCGAGAGTTTGCAAATGCTGACGGCAAAGGGTGTTTGTGTGCAGCCTGAACTCCAGGCCTGGGATCCAACTTGATAGAGTGGCCAAGAATCTAGATTCTGGAGCCAGGCAGATCTGAGTTCAAGGCCCCAGGGGTGCCCTGAAGGCCGTGCCTTTCCCACTCGGTTTCTTCCTCTTCAATGGGAATAGCCACTGACCCAGTCTTGCAGGGCCAGCGATGGGTGCCAGCAAGATCACAGTAAATGCTCCATCCAGAGAAGTGCAGTAGAGGGGAAGAAGGCTGGTGGGAGGCCTTGGGGGCGGGGTCAGGGCTGGCTCAGCGATGTCTCAGGGTGGAAGCTGGTGGCTAGACCCAGAGCCTCAGGCCTGGTCACTCCATGCTCTGATTTTACCCCCAGGCTGGGGCCCCAAGAGGGCAGAAATGATGTGTCATTTGTCCCTGGGTGCCCTGTCCCCAACACAATTCCAGGCGTGTACCAGACTCTTCATCAATCCATACAGACCATCTCAGCCCCGAGTCCTTTCTGAACCTGCAAGGTCCAACTAGAGAAGTAGGCGCTGCTGAGGGAGTGTGGGGGCGCCAGGTAAACAGCCGTAACAGAGGACAGAGGAGGCAGCGGGCACACCGTCCTGTCCAGGCAGAGAAGTCTGGAAGTGACCACTCCAGGGGGCTCTGAGGGATGAGTGGGGATAGAGGAAGGCCCAGGCTTCGGGGTAGAATAGCAGCCCCAGAGCCTGTTCCTATTTATAGGCATCACAAGACTAGTAGGGCAGGTGCCTGTGTCTCGGAAGGGGGGTCAAGTGGGCCAAGAGGGCAGTGAGAGAGATGCAGTGTCCCAAACCCAGGCATTCCTCCAACGTCCAGGCCATGACCTCACTCCGAGTCAAGCCATTCCCACCCCTGACCCCAGTTGCTGAGGGGGACCTTCAAGAGAGGGCCTGGCCCCTGTCGGCAGCCACATTTCCCTCCTCCCCAAGCTATAAGACAGATGTATGCATGAGACCCTGGGTGATTCTCCAGGGGAGTGAGAATGCACCTACCTGCCTGCTTTTCCCCTCTCTCCAGACCTGGGGAGTCTGCCAGGTAGAGAAGAGATGTCCAATCCTCGGAACCAGACCCAGAGAGGACCCTGGGACCTCCCAGAGCCTGTACTCTCAGGCTCCCACAAAATCAAAGGCCCCACCCTGCCCTGGCCGACTGTGCAACCTGGCACAAGATCCTGCCTGTCTCTGAGCCTGTTACTAACTCAGTTATTCATGACTTAGAGGAGGGGATTACTAAGTTTCCCTGAGCACTGATACTCTGGAGTTGGGTGTGCCCTCTGCCCTCTGGGGTCTTGCCTTGCCACCCCACTGCCTGACACCTGCAGATGCCACCAGCTACCTCCAAGCCTCTGCATGTACACAGCCCAATGCCTAGACACTTGCTGCCCCCTTGGTCTGGCTCATTGTCCCTCATCCTTCTTCTCACTTCCTGCAGGAACTCACTTCCTGCAGGAACACCCTTTCCCCCAACCTGCTGGGTCCTTTCTTCAGCACAGCCCTAGCTGCTGTGTCATAACACCTGGTGACATAACACCGGGTCATAACACGGTGTCATAACGTCTGTCTTTTCAGCGTTAGATGGTGGGGTCCGTGAGAGTGGGGATGGTGCATGCTCCGTCACCTCTGTGCCCCAGTGCCCAGCCCCTAGAAGGTGCTGTACATGTATAAATATCCAAGCATTCGCCAGGTACGGTGGCTTATGCCTGTAATCCCAGCACTTTGGGAGGCTGAGGCGGCAGATCACCTGAGGTCAGGAGTTCAAGACCAGCCCGACCAACATGGAGAAACCCTGTCTTAACTAAAAGTACAAAAAATTAACCGGAAGTGGTGGTGCGTGCCTGTAATCCCAGCTACTCGGGATGCTGAGGCAGGAGATTCACTTGAACCCAGGAAGTGGAGGTTGCACTGAGCTGAGATTGCCCCATTGCACTCCAGCCCGGACAACAGGGGCGAAACTCCGTCTCAAAAAAAAAAAAAATCCTAGCATCATGAGTGTGTGAAGGTGGCTGGAGTAGGTCAAGGATCTGGGGGGTGGTTAAGAGTGAGGGCTGTCAAGCCATGTTACTCCCTGGCTAGGTGACCTTGGGCAACTTATGTCGCAACCCAGGGTCTTAGTTTCCCTATCTCTGACATAGGATAATAATAACGAAGGCTCCTCCACGTGGTTCTTTGGAGAATGATAGAAGGTGATCATGCAAAAACCTTGGGATGTAGGAAGCCCTTGAGGCGTTTGGAGATGGGGGCGGGGTCTGACGCATCAGCCCACTATTCTCCAGCCACACCAGCCTCCTACCAGGTCCCTGGACACATCAGGCTCCTCCCCACCACAGGGCCTTTGCACTTGCTGTTCCCTCCACCCAGAATGCCCTTCCCACCATTCACTCCATGCTCCATTCAAATGCCACTCTCTCAGGGAGGCTCTCCGGGTCTCTCAGGCATGATCCCAGCACTCTGTTTAATGCCTTCATAGCATCTGTCACTACCTGTCCTTCTGACATTTGTTTAGTTGCTTGTTGTCCATTTCCCCTACTAGAGTGTCAGCCCCCTGAGGGCAGGAATTCTTGACTCTTTGGTTTACAGCTGTCTTTCCAGAACCTGGTGCATAGTCTGACACACTGAAGGTGCTCAGTATTTAAAGAATGGATAACACATCTGGAGGTGGGGAGAGTGTGAGATACCTTTTAGCTGGGTAAACTGAGACACTAAGGGGTGGCCAGCATCCCTGACTACCCAGCTTTTCCCTAGCCACTACAGGGTCCAAACAGTTTTGGCCCATGGCTCAGGAGCAGGATACACCCAGACAACCAGAGGGAGCTGGGATAGACTGATGGAAGTAGGGAATACCTGTGGAACAAGTGGGCTGGGGGCAAGGAGCTTGGGGTGCTGAGATGGTCCTCTGTGCCCAAACAGTATCCTCAAAGGAGGGAGACAGGCTGACCTGAGTTCAAATCCCAGCTTCACACCACCCAGCGGGGAGCCTTGGTCTTGTCACTGGCTCCCAGGGCACCTGTTTTCACAATCATCAAATGAGAAACTAAACAGAGTGCAAAGAAAAGGCTCTGAACACAGGCAGAATCAGCATCCCAGCTCAGCCACTGCTGCGCCAGGTGACATGGTTCTCTCTGAGCCTTGGGGAATAAGCTGGATGCTCCCTGGGGGCCACAGGGCCCATCCTCTTACCAGAGATGCCACCTCTGCCATCCAGAATGTCTCGGGGGCCCTCCTTGGTGATAGGCAGGTAACAGGCAGACCGGAAGATGCCACCTTCCCCCTCAGCAGCCTCGGCCCCACCCTCGATGTTATCCCTTGGCGCCGGGCCAGGCAGTCTCTCTGGGCCTTGGGGACGATCCGGTGTAGCCAAGCTGCCCGCCAGAGACCCCTCCATTGGATTCTCTCTGCTTGGTTCCACTCAGCAGCTGGGCTGGCTCAGCGGGGCATTGTGGGCCTGGCAGCAGAGAGAGGGAAGTGCTTAGGGGATGGAGGAAAGGGAATCCGCCTCAGTTTCCCCTCCTTCAAACCTTGGTCCTCACCTTTGCAGCTCACTGCCTCAGTTTACCTCCCAGCCCAGGTGAGCTGATAGTGTTGAGACCTTATCCACACACCTTCTATCCCAATGGCCCCTACCCTCAGCATGCCTCCATCTCTCCATCAATAACTCCTCCCCTTTATATAGATCCTGCACTGCCTCAGTTTACCCATGTTGACACAAGCCTACTCAGCCACCTGGTTTTCTTCTATCATTAATCTTACCACTTCTCCAGACGCCTCCATTCACACACAGCTGCACTTTCCCCAGTCCGGCCCTCACACCCATGCACATGCACATCCTACTGCCATGCCGTTTCCTCGGCAAGAATCCCAGCCACTTGTACACTTCGATCCTATACACTGTGAGGAGTCTCCCTTCATTATCCCTTTACTTTTCTCCATCATCCCACACCGACGATCCCTGCACTTTTCCCACACTTCAACCCTTCCCCCAACACAGGACCTTAGGGTTCTCCAGCATTAACCCCTTCACCCCCCTCCATAACCACAGCCTCCAGTGACCCCAGCATTAACCCTTTCGCTTCTCCCCAACATTATCCCTCTTGCAGACCCAGCCTGGGCTCCTCCATTCCCCCCAGCCCCCAACCAAGATTGCTCTAGTCCTCAGGCGAAAGAAAACGATGGGGCTCCTGGTCTAGAAATGGGGACCCTGGGGACGGGGGGGTTGTCCACTCCACCTATAAATACCTTCAAGGTAACGGCAGAAAGTGAAGGGCAGGAATGAGGCGCCCTCCCCAGGGAGATGGTGGGGAGGCCGGGCCCAGGCAACCGGGGCGGGGCCGGGGCGCCAGGCCTGGTTGCAGGCGCTGCCCTCGGGGGCCTGGGGATTCCCAGGGGGCTTCTCCGTGGGCTGGCAGTCTTGGTGGGGGTCCCTACCCAGGCCCGGAGGAAGCACCTGCGGTTGTCCACCGGTGGGCACTGCCCGCAGGGAACGGGCGGGACCGCAACTTCGGAGCACTTTGGCAGCGTGGGGAGGGGGCTCCCACCCGGTCGCACCCCCGGGGTCGCAGAGGTGGGGGGCTGCGCCGCGCGGGTCCACTCCTGGGGGCCCCAGGGTCTGGGGGATGCGCCCTCCACCCGTGCACCCCGGGGTGGGAGACCCCGCGGGACGCACTGAGGTAGGGGGGACACCTGCCCCAAGACCCCCGCCCCTCCCCCCACCTGCACGGCCCCGCCCCCGCCCAGGCCCCGCCCCTGAAGGCCCCGCCCCCGCCCCCGCCCTGGGGGGTCCCGCCTGGCCCGGCCCGGCCCGGGCCTCCCCCGCCCCGTTACGGCTCCGCCCCACCCGCGGGCTCCCCAGGCCGGGCCGGGCCTCACCGGGGAGGCGGCGCCGCCGGCCAGGTGCCGGGGCTCGGAGCTCCCGTCCTTGGTGTGGCCGTCGCTGCCGTTACCACTGCTGCCGCTCCCGGTGCCGGTGCCGCGGCCTCCGCAGCCGCCGCCGCCTCCACCGCTCGGGGGACATTGTCCCTTTAAATCGCTCCCCCCGCTGCCCCGCCCCCCCGGCGCGCCGCCGTGACCTCAGCGCGACAGCCCCGCCGCGCCGCCATGATGGGGAGGTCCGGGGCGCCCCCCCGAGCCGCCCCAGGGGGGGGCGACCAGCGGGCGCGCCGCCATGTTGGGAGTGGCCAAGTGGGTCACCCTTAAAGGGCCCGCACGGCCTGAGTCCAGGGAGAGGCCCCGTTACCATGACAACACCCTTGTCGCCCCACCCCCCCAATGGCTCCTCATCACCCCACTGGTACTTCTAGTGGTAGGCTCGCTAAAAGCGCTAAAAGAGTGGGGAGGGGGCAGAAAAGTTCCCCCATGGATCACTGATAGGTCATTGAGGACTCCACCCAGTCAATTTTTAGCCTTTTGTTCCCTGCCCTCCATCAGCTACCTTCCAACCACAAGCTCACTCCCTCCTTCCCCATCATCCACACCGGACTTCAGCACCTCCTTGCCCTGGAGTTGCCCTAGGTCTTCAGTGCTAAGCCACCTTCTCCACCCAGTCCCCAGGATCACAGTTTCCAGGACTACCCCATCAGTGGCCTGTGGTCTTCTCTTATCCACCATGTATCCAGATATCCAACCACCCAGCCATCTCATCCGCTTGTTCAATCTATCAATCACTCATCTACATATCCAATCAACTAATCACCTATCCACCCACCCCTCCAACCACCTATTCATCCACCCCAACACCCACTCAACCCACCCATTCACTTCCCATCTACCCGCCCATTTATCCAGCACCCAAGCAAATATTCAGTTATCCATACAACCAAGCAAGTACCCAACCATCCCTACACACATCTTTCCACTCAGCCACCCAAATATCCATCCACCAGTTGCCTATTTGGCCTCTCCATTAGAATGTAAGTTCCATGAGGCCAGGGGTACTGTCTAGTTCATTATTGTTTCTCCACTGCCCAGTTCAGCGTCTCAGGAGACTTCAACATACGTACGTATGATCACAACATTCAAAATACTTTTCCTGCTATGAACCAGGCCCTTTCTAGGTAGACATACCCACCCATTGAGTGTGTGTTGTCTCCATTGAGGCAGGGTGCTTTGAGGGGCTGAGGTTGATTTACCCAACGACTCACCTACTTAGGTCAAACATCCAGCAAACACTAACCTACCCATCTGCTGTTGCTCCGTCCACTCCACCCCTCACCTATCCATTCACCCATGATTTGAATGACTCATTACCCAATCATTGATACACAGAATCCAACCATCTTCATACCTGATACCCCTCCTTTAGCTGCCTCCCAGACCCATGGCCTCCCTGACATGAGGGCCTAGGAAGATGCTCTCATCTGTGGGTTTGCCAGGGGTAGAGCCCCTGCTTCATTGAGAAGCAGCTGCCTATAACAATGGTGAATACCTTTTATTGAAAGCCTTTAACTATAGGTCCTCTCACTGCTTAGGGAACTTTATGTCCATTTCACAGATAAGAAAACAAGGGCTCTTAGAGAATGAAGGTCTAAGGTCACACAGCTGGTGAGAACTGGAGTACATGGCCCTCTCCATGAGATTTCTAACTAGGGGAGAATTTGGGAGAGATAAATAGGGATTGGGGGGCAAATGTCTAAGAACTGGCAATTCTTAGTGGGCAAAGAAACCACCAATGTTACTGAAATCAAGATTTTACTGGGCAACTTCGTATTGCCAGGGTGGCTGGCACCTGCAGTTCCACTCCCCACTGTAGGCCAAGTAGGGCTAAGGCAAGGTCAGACACCTCCCCCAAGATGGCTGTCTCTCTGCTCCCAGACCACGTGGGGTGGGGCGGGATGGACTGCTCAGCTGGTGTCTCCATTGAGGCAGGGTGTTTTGAGGTGCTGGGGTTGACTCCGAGACCCCCACGTCCTTGGAGAAAGCTGCAGGCTCTGTACAGCATCCCTCAGCTGGGCCTGAGTTCTCTCCATCTCAGTTAGGCGGTGCTCCTGGGGAGGCAGTGGAGATGGGGTTCAGAAACCAACCCTTACTTCTTCACCGCCCAGACCTGCCCCAGGGCACAGACGGAAGTCTCACCAGGCTTTTCAGACTGTGCCCTTCATTGCTTGGAAGGTTGTGATCTGAATCAAACTCTGAGCTCCTGTGGGGGTCAGAGGATGGGGGCGAAAGTCAGAGATTAAGGAAGTCCCTTCCAGCTTCTGGTTGGAATGCCAGGGATTCAAAGGGTGGAGCTTGGAGTGGAGGCGGGGCTTGTCCAGTCCTGGGTGGGGTCGTGACTGGGCTTGAGGGAGTGCCCAGGCTGAGGTATCTCAGGGCCCGGCACAGTCACGTTGGGTGGGGCTCCTGGAGGGGTGGGACCTGGATGAGAGAATCTGCCAGGGTCCCAGGCCGACCTGCGTGGGGTGGGTCCATCTGGGGGCGGGGCTTGCCAAGAGGCGGGGCCTGGACAGACATTGGGGAGGGGCCAGATTGGGGGCGTGGTCGTACCAGGCGTGATTTGGGCAGCGCCTGGTCAGATCTAATTGGATCAGACCCACCTGGGCGCAGGGCTAATGGAGAGGGCTGGGCTCACCCAGAGCGGAGCCTGGAGTCCAGGTCCTGAACCTGGCCCCGCAGCTGCTCCTGCTGCTCCGTCAGGGCCCGGATGTGGGTGCTCAGCGACTCCACAAGGCGGGACAGCGCTTTCTGCTCTTCACGCAGAGCGGCCACCTCGCACTGCAGCTCTGCCAACTGTGGTGGGAAAGCAGCTGTAATCTGACCTGTCGTCCCGCCCCTGCGTCTCCCCGGAGACTCTGACCTCGTAGGCCCAAGTGCTCAGCGTCATCACCGCCCTTCCCAGTTGGGGAACATCCCTCCTGCTGTACAGCTGGGGAAACTGAAGCTCAGAGAGGGTCGGGCTAGGCCGGGGATAACAGCGCAGCGAGCTGGGTACTTGAATCCAGACTTGCCTGGCCCTCCAGTCTTCCCCAGTCGCGTCCCTGTCTACCCCTTGCCACTCCCCACTCCCCAGGCGCGGACCTGGGCCTGACCTTACCTTGTTCACAGGTCTGTGCGTGCTGAGTGCCCGGTTTCGGTCTTGAGGCTGGTCCAGTTGGCGCTGCCAGGGCACCGACGGCTTCCGAGGCAGCGAGGCGGAGGCCCGGGTCCAAGGCCGGCCGCGGGGCCCTGGGCCCGTGCTCAGGGAGCCTTTGGGTCGCGGCCTGGGTCCCGCAGACTGGCGGCGGCGGGCAGGACGCCCGGCCGGGACACTCTGCGTGCGCTGCACCTGCCTGGGCCGCCGCAGGGGCCGCTCTTCGTCGGGCTGTGGCCGGGCCCAACTCTCTGAGCGGCGAACGCTGCGCAGAGACTGACTCTTGGAGATAAGAGGGGTGTGCTTGGGGAGGTCCCGGGGGGCCAGGAAGCCGGGCTTCTCCCCTGCGGAGAGGCTATGAATGGGATGGAGAATCTCAGACTCTCTACTGGCTCCTGAGATGACCCCATCCCGACCTGACCAGAAGTGACCTCACCCTCAGGTGACATTGTTCTTTTTTTTTTGAGACGAGGTCTCACTCCATCACCCCCAGGCTACAGTGTAGTGGCTGGATCATAGCTCACTGCAGTCACAAACTCCGGAGCTCAAGCTATTCTCCAGCCTCAGCCTCCCAAATACAAAGGACTACCAGCGCATGCCACTACACCCAGCTAATTTAATTTATTTATTTATTTATGGTAGACATAGGGTCTCTCTATGTTGCCCAGGCTGGTCTTGAGTTCCTGGCCTCAAGTGATCCTCCTGCCTCAGCCTCCCAAAGTGCTGGGATTACCGGCGTGGGCCATTGAGCCTGGCTCCTGTCCTTGACTTCTGACTATAATCCTGTCTTCTCTATGACCCTTGACTTGGTCAGATCTAATTGGATCCGGACCACTTGGGGCCCTAACCGCTCTTCTCATCCCTGAGGCCCTAACCTCTTCCCTCATCCCTGACCTCAAACACCATGTGACTTTTGACCTGACCCTCCCTTTCTGTAACCTGTGATTCCAGTCTGACCCTGGGGTGGACCTCTGCTCACAATGATCCATCTTCACCTCTGACCCCTGTCTCAGCCCTGCTTCTGTTCCTACCCATTTAGACCCCAGACCAGATTTGAGGTTACCTGGAATAGACCTGGGCTGGGGGTGGTGGGAGACGCATTGGCACTGACACGGGCACAGGCCGGCCCTCCTCGATGGCTTGCAGGATAGTGGGCAGTGGTTCCAGGGTGTCTTGGGTTGTCTGGTGAGGCACACAGGACAGAGACTGAGCAAAGTCTCTGGGGTCAGAGTCTGCCAAGCCTTCTTGCCTCCCTGCTCTGGGTTCAGGCCATACCTGGTCAAGCTCAGCAAAGATTGTACAGAGCTGGGCATGCAGGACGGCCAACTGGAGGGCCAGGTCGCCGCTGCCCTGGTAACCACTGGGTGCGGCATCCACATTCACCATGGCCACCTGGTCCAGGAAGCATTGCATGGCTTGTCCATGTTCCTCCAGGAAGCTATTCATGAAGCCCATGTAGGCTTCTTTCTCGCCGAACCTGGATCAGGACCAGGCTGGGTAGGTCAGGCCAGATGCCTGCCACCCCCACACTCCCAGCATGGTACCTCCCCAACCCCTAGTTCCCCAGCACCTACGGAGCATGGTTGGCGAGGTTCTGGATGACCTTGGCAATCAGCGTGAGGGTGCGGGCTGGGCCAGGTGCTGGATGCTCTGGTGCTAAACCAAAGAGGCTGGGTGCCAGGATAGCGGGGCACAGGAGCCGCAGGAAAAGGGAGGCGCATACCAGTCGGGGTCCCAGCGCCTCAGAGCCACGTGTCTTGCATGCTTCTCGCCAGCTTGAGAACACAATGCCTAGCTCCGCAGGGAACCAGCTGGTGCAGAAGAGGCAATGAATTGTCAGAGGGGGAGGCTATGGGCATAAAGGGTTAAGGTCATAAGGTCGGGAGTCCCAGAAGCATTGCATGACTGGTTCATGATCCTTCAGGAAGGTATTCATGAAGCCTCTATAGGCCTCCTTCTCACTGAACGTGGGGTCTGGGATCCAGGATTGGGAATATCTGAGATAACAATGCTTGGGGTTATGAGTCAGCATGGGGTCATGGCTTATGGTGTAGCTATGACAATAGCTGGGGACAATATTCTTAGAGTTTAGGGTACAGGGTCACATGAAGACAGAGGTTATGAGCTTGGATGTACTTATTATTGGACAGGGGATTAGGGAGCCAGAGTACAAGATAGGGAGTAGAATTGGGGCTCCGGAGGTCACCTAGGGTCAGAAGTCACTTGACTGAAGTCAGGGGTTAGGTATACAGATTAACTTAGGGTCAGAGGTCAAGGGATAGGAATCCCAGGTCTCTTGTGATTAGTTGCATGAGACTTGAGGAGGAGGGTCACTTATCATGGACTTGGGGTATCATCTTGAATCAGAGGTCATAGGATTGAGGTCCTATGTTAACTGGAGCCAGTGGCATGGAATTGGGGGTATGGAATCACCTGTGGTTACAGGACAAGAAATTGGGTCTCAGGTTACTTGGGGTCAGGTGGCATAGCATGGTGATAGGGTTGCCAGATGTGCCAAATGAAAATTCAGGATATCCAGTTAAAGATGAATTTCAGATAATGGAGTAGTTTCTATTTATATATTTATTTTTAATTGAGACAGGGTCTCTGTCAACCAGGCTGGAGTGCTGTGGCATGATCATAGCTCACTGCAGCCTTGAATCCTGGGCTCAAGCGATCCTCCAGCCTCGCCTTCCCCAGTAGCTGAGACTACAGGTGCATGTCACCACGCTCATTTACAGAAAGCTTTTTGTAGAGATGGAGTCTTGCTATGTTGCCCAGACTGGTCTTGAACTCCTGGGCTCAAGCAATCCTCTTGTCTTAGCCTCCCAAAGTATTGGGATTATGGGTGTGAGCCACCGTGCCTGGCTCAAATGAATAATTTTTTAGTATAAGCATGTCCCAATTATTGCATCAAATTTAACTGAGTGTCTCCTGTATTTTATCTGGCAACCCTAAACTGGAGGTCAGGATTAGCATGGTAAGCAGAGGTGGACTAAGGTGTTGGGGCCCTGATTCTCACTCGTAGGAGTGGATAATGGTTTCGAAGACCTCCTCGCAGCTGTTCCGAAGCCTGGCCTGGTGCTCTGGTAGCTCCGGGGCTGGACACTTGCTGGGGTCCACTTCACAGTCCTCAGTGGAAGCACACAGACGCCGCACAACCTGTCCTGTAGCTCAGCACAGCCAGATAGGGGCTGGGGGCATGACCACCAAAACCCACCACACCCATCCTCCAATCTTATCTCCAGGTTACTAAGGAGGCACCCAACATGTGGGGGAGCTCCCAATTGACCCCAGGATCTTAGCATCCCCAAAACACCACTCACTACCAGAATGCAGGTCGCTCAGGGACTCCTAGAACTTCACTCAGGTCCCCTAGTTCACCCAGCAGGCCACTGACACGGACTCCCCCCCAGCTCACCCAGGGTCTCCTGGAGGTAATCCTGTGCCACGAGCTTCATGTACTCATCGATAGCCTTGGTGGCCAATGTGTTTTCCCGGAACAGCAGCGCCTCACGGCCTCCACAGCGCGCCAGCTCCGCAGTGCCCAGGTCAGTCACCAGCGCCTGGGAAAGGCAAGGGGTCACCTTGCACCGGTTGCAGACTGAGTCCAAGGGAATTCGAACCCTTGGCTCCTCCCTCACACCAGAGTCACAGGCCTCGCCTCTCGTAGCTGATGCTTAGGCCCAGTTCTTACTGCTGGGCTCATAACTGAAGCCAGAACCTCTAACCCTCACAGCAGAAATTTAAGCCTTATAGCTCTGAGGTTCAACTTGGGCCACGCCCCTCACGCGCCATGCTCAGGTCCCGCCTCTCGCAGCTGAAGCTTAGGCCCTGCCCTTCAAGGTGTCCCGCCCCTTATGGGTGATGCTTAGGCCCCGCCCCTCACAGCTGAAACTCGGGCCCCGCCCTTCTGGGTGCCCCGCCCCTTACAGGTGATACTCGGGCCACGCCCCTCACAGCTGCCCTCAGGCCCCCCCATTCAAGGGCTCTAGCCCCCTGACAAGTACAACTCAGGTCTGCACCCCAACTCCCGCCTTATCGGTCTACCCCTGGTTGCCCCGGTCCGCGCTGTCTTGGTGCCGCACCTGCGCCCGGCCGGTGGCCCGCAGCACGCGCACCATGGCGGCCGCCAGCTCCTCCTTGGCCTGCGCTGGCAGCGCGGGCTCCAGGGCCCTGCAGAGGCGCGCGTAGTGGAAGGTGAGGAACTCCGCCAGCTCCTTGTAGCGCTCCGACGGCAGCACGCGCAGGCGACGCGCCCGGATCCGCGCCCGCAGCGCTGCGCCCGCCGGTGCCTCGAACAGTGGGAACCAGCGCTCTAGGCCGGCTGCAGGCGCGCGTGGGGTGCCCAACTCCTCCAGCGCCAGCGCCACGCGGCCCAGCACCGCGCCTCTCGGGCCCGAGCCGCGCAGCCTCAGCGACAGGCGACGCGCCGGTGGCAGCGCCTCGAAGTGGAAGCGCTCGGCCCAGAAGAGCTGGCCGGGGCCGGCCCGAGGCGCCGTGCGTGCCAGCAGCGCGCCATCCAGCCACAGCTCTGCGCGCACGCCAGGTGCCCCCGCCGCTGTCCGGGGAAGCCCCTTCGCCTCATGCACCCACACGCTCAGCCAGGTCTCTTCCCGCTCCACGTTGTCCTGCAGATGGGAGTGGGGTGGGGGAAGCGTTTTGGTTCGTTGGCACCCCAAAGAGCGCACCGCAAGTTAAGTGCGGAGCCTCAAAGCTGGTGCGCCGGGTCTCTAGGAGAGATCGCTGAGCCTTTGGGGAAAGAGGTAGAGCCACGGGAGTCCCGAGGTGGCTACGCGGAAGTCTTCTAGCTTTTCTGGGCTTTCCGGGGGAGTTCGGGGCTCCAGGGTATAGAAGAGTAGTCCTGGAGTGAAGACTTCGCGATTGCCTGGTAGGCAGGGTTTTGGGTGCGCATGGGGCCGGGAGTGGACAGAAGGGGCGGGTCTGATATTCCCGGGGCTGGTAATAAATGGAAGGGGAGTCTTTGGAGCCGTTGCAACGAAGCAGGCGGGGCAGATGTGTTGGGGGCGCGGGTTATGGAACGAGCTGGTTTTGGGTAGAGTGGAAGGAGCAGGCCAGGCGTGTGGGAGGGGTCTCCGTGTCCCACTTTTCTAAGGGCAATGACCTGGGTGGGCTGGAAGTGGCGACGAAGGTCCTCGATCCACCGGTCTCTCTCAGCGGCCGAGCGACAAGAGAAGCAGCGGCTTCCGCCAGTCCACGTTACCTGTTGGGATGGAGAATCCAACGGTGTGATTGAGGCCAAGGGTGAAGCCAAAGGGTGGGAGGTGGGACAGAGGTGGATTGTCCGCACTTACCTGAAAGCAGTGGGGCTCCCCCAGGAGGCTGGGGTGCAGTGGCCAGACCCGAACATCCTGCTCGGCGCCCAGGTCCAGTTCAGAGAGTGTGGCCAGTGACTCCCTAGAGCCTAGAGCACTTGGGGGTCTGGGAAGGGGGCGGATGAGCACGTGGTCATCTGCCTCTTCCCCATCCCCCATAGCCTGAAGGGTAGAGGGAGGCCGGGAAGGACTTCAACCCAAATCGGATCCTATTTCTCCTCTGGGCCTCCTCCCCATGGCACCTCCTTGCTTTTCGGATAAACTCAACTCCTCCTGGTGACCTACATGACCCAGCAGAGGCTAGATGTTGTCACCTCATCCCCCTCCACCTAATCTGTCACTTTCTTTTCTTTCCTTTTTTTTCAGAGACAGGGTCTCGCTATGTTGCCCAGGCTGGCGTGCAGTGGCTATTCACAGGCACGATCCCACTACTGATCAGCACGGGAGTTCTGACCTGCTCCGTTTCCAACCTGGGCGGGTTCACCCCTCCTTAGGCAACCTGGTGGTCCCCCACTCCCGGGAGGTCACCATATTGATGCCAAACTTAGTGCGGACACCCGATCAGCATAGCGCACTGCAGCCCAGAACTCCTGGACTCAAGCGATCCTCCCACCTCAGGAGGAGGTGGGACTACAGGCATGCACACCGTGCCTGGCTAATCATTTCTGAGCTCAAGCCTCCCTGGCCTTGTTTTATTTTATCTTATTTATTTAGTTAGTTGAGACAGTCTGGTTCTCTGGCCCAGGCTGGAGTGCAGTGGCTCCATTACAGCTCACTGCAACCTCCACCTTCCAGGTCCAAGTGATTTTCCTGCCTCAGCCTCCCAAGTATCTGGGATTACAGGTGTTTGCCACCATGCCTGGCTAATTTTTGTGTTTTTAGTAGAGATGATGTTTCACCATGTTGGCCAAGCTGGTCTTGAACTCCTGATCTCACGTGATCCACCCACCTCAGCCTCCCGAAGTGTGGGATTACAGGTGTGAGCCACCATGCCCAGCCCTATTTATTTATTTGTTTAGACAGAGTCTTGCCCTGTCGCCCAGGTGTGAGTACAGTGGCATGATCTCGGCTCACTGCAACCTCTACCTCCCAGGTTCAAGCAATTCTCCTGTCTCAGCCTCCCAAGTAACTGGGATTACAGGCGTGTGCCACCACGCCCAGCTAATTTTGTATTTTTAGTAGAGATAGGGTTTCACCATGTTGGCCAGGTTGGTATTGAACCTCTGACCTCAAGCGACCCATCCGCTTTGGCCTCCCAACGTGTGGCATTAGCCACCACACCCAACCCTATTTTTTTTTGAGACAGAGTCTTGCTCTGTTGCTCAGGCTAGAGTGCAGTGGCACGATCTCCTTCCTGGGCTCAAGCAGTCCTCCCACTCAGCCCCCCCAATAGCTGGGAATACAGGTGCCTGCCACCACACCCGGTTAATTTTTGTATTTTTTTGTAGAAATGGGATCTCACGGCCGGGCGAGGTGGCTCACACCTGTAATCCTAGCACTTTGGAAGGCTGAGGTAGGTGAATCACGAGGTCAGAAGTTTGAGAGCAGCCTGGCCAATATGGCTAAACCCTGTCTCTACTAAAATACAAAAATTAACCCGGCATGGTGGCATGTGTCTGTAGTCCCAGCTACTTGGGAGGCTGAGGCAGAAGAATCGCTTGAGCCTGGGAGGCAGAGGTTGTAGTGAGCCGAGATCACACTACTGCCCTCCAACCTGGGTGAGAGTGAGACTCCGTCTCAAAAAAAAAGCATGTGGTGACTTACGGTGTTGCCCAGGCTGGTCTTGAATTCCTGGACTCAGCAGTCAGCTCACTTTGGCCTCCCAAAGTGTTGGGATTACAGGTGTAAGCCCAGCCCCTTTGGCCTTATTTTAGTTGCTTCTTTTGGCCTCTTGGCCTTTGCACTTGCTATTCCTTCTGCCTGGAATGCTTTTCCCACCCTCTCTGGCCAAGTTGACTTCCATCCACCCTTCAGCTCTCAGCTCAAGGGTCCCTTCCCTGACACTCCCAGACCAGTTTATTGACTTAGAGTCAATTTACATTTTAAAGTCATTAGTCTCTAACACATTTTAGAGTCATTGTGTCAGACTGCCCCCACCCTGGCTTGTTGCTAGGTCATTCAATATCCCCAGCATCAACTGATGTGGGGCAGAACACAGAGGCCACAAGGGGTGTTTGGTGAAGGTTGAAATGACAGGCAGGAGCGGGGGGGAGTGTTGAACCTCAGCCCCTCCAGCCTCCCATACACCCTTACCCATCTCGGGGAGCACTGGCTCCTGGCTCCGACCTGGCCTTTTTCTTCTCTTTCAGCCTCTTGAGCAACCCCTGTGGGGAAGGGAATATCACCTGAACCGAAATCTGTGCTCCCTCTGCAGCTGCTGCCCTCCTAAGATATCCCAGAGGATCTACTGGTCTTGGAGGACCAAGACCAAACTCAGGCTGTATTAGCTGGAATAATAAGAGCAACAAACAGCTCCCATTTTTTTGGTTTCTTCATTTGTTTGTTTGAGACAGGGTCTCGCGCTCTCACCCAGGCTGGAGTATAGTGGTGCAATCATGGCTCACTGCAGCCTCAACTTTCTGGGCTCAAGTGATCCTCCTGCCTCAGCTGGACTACAGGTGAGTGTTACCATGTAGAGCTGGGGCCTTGCTATGTTGCCCAGGCTGGCCTCGAACTCCTGGTCTCAAGCAATCCTTCTGCTTCAGCCTCCCAAAATGTTGGGGTTACAGGTGTAAGCCACTGTGCCTGGCCCAAGCTCCCATTTATCAATCCTATACTCTCCTTCACTATTCATTTATTTATTAAAGAGATGGAGTCTCTCCATGTTGCTCAGGCTGGTCTTGAACTCCTGGCCTCAAGCAGTCCTCTCTGCTCAGCCTCCCGAGTAGCTGGGACTACAGCTACAGCGCACTGCCCTGCCTGGCTCCTGCACACTCTATTGGCTTCCCATAAACAAACCCTAGAGAATGTTCTTTCATTACTTCATTTGACAGATTGGGACTCTGAGACCCAGAGAGAGTCAGCAACCTGTCCCAGATCACCCAGTAAAAGTGGCCTTTCAGTTCTGAGGATCTGAGATTCTTGGCTCTCCCCTCTAGCTCCCTGCTTCACTGGCTGCCTTACCCGAACGTTGTGGACCTGGTTGGGACCAGCAGTCTCTGGTTCTGTCTTTCCAGGCATCCGATCTGTGGGTAGTTACGGGTGGGAGGTTGTGGGGTTGGAATCATCTTAGATTCTGACCCACTTTTAGAGCCTCCCAAATGCCCCAGACTTTCTGCCCCTCAAGCTTACCTGGATCCCTGAAGTTCCCCATGAGCACGTGGATGCTGCCCTCAGAGCTGGCGCTTCCCACCCGGGGCCTTCGAGGACCCTGTTCTCCCGCAGGAGTGGGTAGTCAGAGAGGGGAGGCAGGCAGGCAGACAGACAGACAGACAGAGGGAGAGGCAGACACCTTCCCATCATCCTCCCTTCAGCCCCTGCCTCTGTTCTGCCCTCCTCCTTTTTGTTTCTTCCCTCCCTTTGCCCAGGTGCCCCCTCTCACCTCCTCCTCGCCTCCAAGCAGCACCAGCTTCCCATCAAGCAGGGTGAAGCCCCCAATGTCCCAGACAGGCATGTCAGGTGTAGGGGCCTCAGGGATCTGTGGGGCTGGGGGCTCCGGCTCTGGCTGCGGCTCTGGTAAGAAGAGGAGACACTGTGGGACTTAAGAGACCTTTTCTCTCCCTCAGGCCACCCTTTCCATTCCCCAAGGCTCATGGTGGGTGCCCTCCCCTGGCAGCCATATCAGACTGTATGATCTTGGGCAAGCCTTCACCTCTGTGTGGGCCTTGTCCCTACAAACCATGGGGAGCAGACACGGCCCACTTACTATGTGCCCAGTACCCTGTATACCACACACCTTCTTGCATTGAATCCTCCAAAAGCCATTCAAAGGGCTATGAGAACAGACTCAGAGAGGTTGAGTGACTTGCCCAGGGCCACACAGTTTGTGAATGGTTGGGCTGGGCTTCAGTCACAAGCTTTCTTCTCTTCACCAAGGCAATAAGTGGGTCCGAGAGATTAAAAACAGGACAGGGGCTGGGTATGGTGGCTCATGCCTGTAATCCCAACATTTGGGAGGCTGAGATGGGTGGATTGCTTGAGACCAGGAGTTTGAGACCAGGCTGGGCAACATAATGAGACCCTGTCTATTTTTTTTTTTTT
>NW_016108041.1:403719-408009 GCF_001604975.1 Cebus imitator
CAATCTCGGCTCACTGCAACCTCCACCTCCCAGGTTCGAGTGATTCTCCTGCCTCAGTCTCCTGAGTAGCTGGGATTAGAGGCACACACCACCATGTCCGACTATTTTTGTATTTTTAGTAGACACTGGGTTTCACCATGTTTGTCAGGCTGGCCTCAAACTCCTGATCTGGTGATCCTCCTGCCTCAGCCTCCCAAAGTGCTGTGATTACAGGCATGAGCCACCGTGCCCAGTGAGACTCTGTCTTTAAAAATAGCCTGACACTGTGGTGTGTGCCTGTAGTTTCAGTTACTTGGGAGGCTGAGGTGGGAGGATCACTTGAGCCCCAGAATTCAAGGCAGCAGTGAGCTATGAGCATGCAACTGCACTCCAGCCTGGGCGACAGAGCAAGACCCTATCTGTGAAAAACAACAAGCAGGTGTGTGGCTCACGCCTGTAATTTCAGCACTTTGAGAGGCCGAGGCAGGTGCCTATAATCCCAGCTACGCAGGAGGCTGAGGCAGGAGAATTGCGTGAACCCAGGGGGTGGAGGTTGCAGTGAGCCGAGACTGCACCACTCCACTCCAGCCTGGGTGAAAGAGCAAAACTGCATCTCAAAAAAACAACAGGCCAGGGGCGGTTGTTCAGGCCTGTCATCACAGCACTTTGGGAGGCCAAGGCAGGAGGATCACCTGAGGTCAGGAGTTGGACACCAGCCTAGCCAACATGGTGAAACCCCGTCTCTACAAAAAAAATTTTTTCTTTTTTTATTTTTTGAGGATATACCAAGTAATCTACTAAAAAGTGTTAAAAAAAAAAATTAGCCAGGTGTGGTGGCGGGCGCCTGTAATTCCAGCTACTAGGGAGGCTGAGGCAGGAGAATTGCTTGAACAGGGGAGGTGGAGGTCGCAGTGAGCTGAGATCGTGCCACTGCACTCCAGCCTGGGCGAGGAAGCAAGTCTCTGTCTCAAACAAACAAACAAACAACAAACAACAACAAAACAACCAAAATGGCAATATAAGCAGTGAGAATTAAATGAGCTTCCAGGAAATAGAAGGGCTGAATCAACCCTTCCAGACTGCCTGTCTGTTCCTTTGTTTTAACCACCAGGAGCAACAAATGTTAATGCCACTTATTAAAGGATCACTTAAAATATGCTGGGTCCTGGGCTAGTGCTACATTCCTGAGCCCTGATTCTTGTGATATCCATTACTCTTCTAGGTCCCCCTGTGTGACATTTAGCACAATCTGTAATTTTCTTTTTCTTTTTTTTTTTTCCTTTGAGCTGGAGTCTCCCTCTGTTACCCAAGCTGGAGTGCAGTGGTGATATCTTGACACATTGCAACCTCTGCCTCCCGGGTTCAAGCCATTCTTCTGCCTCAGCCTCCTGAGTAGCTGGGATTACAGGCACCCGCCACCACACCTGGATACTTTTTTTTGTATTTTTAGTAGAGACGGTGTTTTGCCATGTTGGCCAGGCTGGTCTCAAACTCCTGACCTCAGGTGATCCACCCACCTTGGCCTCCCAAAATGCTGGGATTACAGGCATGAGCCACCGTGCCTGGCCCATCTGTCATTTTCTTGCTGACGTATTTACTGTCAATTCCACTACACTGTGAGCTCCACGGGGCAGGGAGTGTCCTCTGTCTCTTTCACTGGTGTATTCTCAGTGCCTAAATCGGGTCCTGGCACACACAATACAGACTCCACAACCCTCTGAGTAAATGAATGGAAATGAGCAAATGAAATGATACACTCTCCAAAGGAGAGATCATTATTCTCATTGAACTGATGGAGAGGCTGAGGCTTAAGGGGTGACGAAACAAAGACACAGAAGCTAGAAGGGAGGAGAGTGGGAGGCAGGGTGGGGATGGATATCCAGGTAGGAAAGGATGGACCTGGGTCACTGAAGGAGAGACCCACTGGGGCCAAGAGCCATTTAGCCTCTGGACAATACCATCCTGGGTCTACATTCATGGTTCCTTCCTCAGAGAGACCCTCTGTCCACAGTACCCTGGCAACTCCTCCTACCCTCTTTAGGGGGAAAGAGGGAACAGGGTAGCTGGGCCCCAGCCACTTCCTGCTGGGCTTTTGCGCTCCCCACAACTTCCTGTGTCTGCAGGGTTGATGCTCCGGAGGCAGACAAAACCCAAGCATCCGGCTTCCCAGCCCAGCCCCAGCTCGGGGCGGGGGAACCGTGTACCTGGGGCCTCCTGCTCCGGCTCTGGCTCAGGCGGTGGGTTCTTATGCCTCCCCCAGAGGGCCTTGGAGAGTCGAAGGCGACTGGTCCGTGACTCCTTGGGAGGCGCAGAGAGGACCCGACGGAATATGGAGCGAGGGGCTGGCTGGCTGCTGACTATGGGCTCCTGGTGGCTCAGGGTCCTGCCCCAGCCAGCGAAGCGGCCCCAGCGGAACCCACCAGCCCCCTTCTCCCCACCGCCCCCTGTGTGCCAGCGGTAGGAAGTCAGCGAAGAGGGGGCTGTGGGCTGGGTTTGGGAGGTCCGGCTCGGCGACGGTGGGTCCATGGTGGGGGGGTCTCCTGGGGGACGAGAGAGTGACAGTTGTGCCCAGTGTCTGCCCACACACTGCCCTCATCTCGGCCCCCTCCCCACTCTCAGCTCTGCCTCCAGGAATCACCCTGGGGCTCCCCTTGCCCTCCCTCCCTTACCTTGGTTTCCTGACCAGCCCCAGAATCAGCAGCCGTCTGCACCCTGCCTCCTGCCTGGCTTCCTCCCTCGGAACCCAACTCCACGTGACCCTGTCTGTCCCACCCCACCCCACAGCCAGGCTGGGAGGGCACAGTGGGGACAGGATGCTGGAGGTTCGGGGGAGGAGGAGAGGAGGTGGCCGACCAGGCTTCTAGCAAGAAGGAGCCAGGCTCCCTCCCCAACCGGGAGGCAGCACTTGTCCCTCTGTCTGAGCCTCCGTTGCCTTCTCTGCAAAATGAGTACAGGCTGAACAAATGCTGGTGAGAATATGGAGCACCTAGAACTCTCATCCACAGCTGGCCGGGGAGTAGACCGATTCGCTCATGCTGGAAAATGGTTTGGCAGATCTACTAACACTATTGGCTCGATCTTCTCTGACTCAGCAATTCCACTGCTAGGTAGACATCCAATAGACATGAACCCCTCCCCGAATGCATAATGGCCCCACATTAGAAACAGCAGAAGTGTCCGTTAGAGGTAGAAGGAATAAATTACGATCTCTTCACACAGCAGAATATCATACAGCTGTGAGAACAAACTAATGATGATTGAACTTGAACTTGGGTGAATCAATCACAAACAATGTTGAGCCAAAACCAAACCAAAGCCACAAAATGCCAGTAATCACAGCTATTCAGGAGGCTGAGGGAGGAGGATCACTTGAGGCCAGGAGTTCGAGGCTGCAGTGAGTGACGATCATGCCTGTGAATAGACAGGGTGCTCCAGTCTGGGCGACATAGGGAGACCTCGTATCTATCTTTTTTGTTTTCTTTTTCCCCGCCTGCCCTAGGGAGACCCCACCTCTAAAAAAATGATAAATTTTAAAACCCCCCAAACAATGACAGGTATACACTTTGTGATTCCGTTTATATAAAGTTGTAAAGCAGGGAAAACCATGTGTAACAAGTCAGGATGTCAGTTTCTTTTGGAGGCACAGTGGCTGGGAAGAGGTTACAAGGGGGGACTTCTGGAAGATGGCCAGGTTTATTATTACTCTTATTATTATTTATTTATTTATTGAGAAGGCATTTTGCTCTGTCTCCCAGGCTGCAGTGCAGTGGCACGATCTCGGCTCACTGCAACCTCTGCCTCCCAGATTCAAGTGATTCTTCTGCCTCAGCCTCCTAAGTAGCTGAGACTACAGGTATGCACCACCATACGTGGCTGATTTTTTTGTATTTTTGGTAGAGACAGCGTTTCACCACATTGGTCAGGCTGATTTGGAACTCCTTACCTCAAATGATCTGCCCGCCTCGGCCTCCCAAACTGCTGGAATTACAGGCATGAGCCAACATGCTCGGCCCTTATTATTATTATTATATATAAATGAGTTCTGTAAAAATAATATAGATTTCATAAAATAAAAATATTATTTGTATTACATAGTAATACAAATAATATTATTATTTTTTTTTTGAGACGGAGTTTCGCTCTTGTTACCCAGGCTGGAGTGAAATGGCCCGATCTCGGCTCACCGCAACCTCCGCGTCCCGGGTTCAGGCAATTCTCCTGCCTCAGCCTCCTGAGTAGCTGGGATTACAGGCACGTGCCACCATGCCCAGCTGATTTTTTGTATTTTTAGTAGAGACGGGGTTTCACCAT
>NW_016108041.1:408699-411345 GCF_001604975.1 Cebus imitator
TAGAGACGGGGCTTCACCATGTTGACCAGGATGGTCTCGATCTCTTGACCTCGTGATCCACCCGCCTCGGCCTCCCAAAGTGCTGGGATTACAGGCTTGAGCCACCGCGCCCGACGTTCTTTCTTTTTTAATATGATTTTTTTTTTGAGACAGGATCTTGCTCTGTTGGCCAGGCTGGAGTACAGTGGCACAATCACAGCTCACTTTATCCTCAACCTTCTGGGATGAAGCGATCCTCCCACCTCAGCCTCTTCAGTAGCTGGGACTACAGGTGCATGCTACCTGGCTAATTTTTAACTTTTTTTTTTTTTTTTTTTTGTAGAGATGGGAGTCTCACTACGTTGCCCACGCTGGTCTCGAGCTCTTGGGTTCAAACAATCCTCATGTCTCAGCCTCCCAATGTGTTGGGAATACAGGAATAGCCTCAGCCACTGTGCCCAGAGAGATGAAGCCTTGTTCCATCACCCAGGCTGGAGTGCAGTGACTATTCACAGGCATGATTGTGGCTCACTGCAACCTTGAACTCCTGGGCCCAGGCAATCCTCCTGCCTCAGCCTCCCGAGTTGCTGGGACTGCAGGTGCATGCCACCATGTCTGGCTAATTTTAATTTTTTTTTTTTTTTTAAAGAGACAGGGTCTCACTCTGTTGCCCAGGCTTGTCTTGAACTCCTGTGCTCAGACAGTCCTCCTGCCTCAAGCCTCCATAGTGGCTGGTACTGCAGGTGTGTGCTGCCATGCTTGGCTTAACATGTTCTGTTTCTTGAGCTGGGTCCTGGTTACATGGGTGTGTGCTGTTGTGAAAATTCATCAAGCTGTGCACTTGGAAGCTCTTTCGGTTTCCTTCCTTCCCTTCCTCCCTCCCTCTCTCCTTCCTCCTGCCCTCCCTCCCTTCCCTCCTTCTTTTCTCTTTCTTTCTTTCCCTCTCCTCCCTGCCTTCCTTCCTTCTTTCCTTCCTTCCTTCCTTGGTGGAGTCTTGCTCTGTAGCCCAGGCTGGAGTGTAGTGGTGTGATCTCGGCTCACTGCAACCTCCACCTCCCAGGTTAAAGTGATTCTCCTGCCCCAGCCTCCTGAGTAGCTGGGATTACAGGTGCCAGCCACCACACCTGGCTAATTTTTGTATTTTTAGTAGAGATGGGGTTTCACCATCTTGGCCAGGCTGGTCTTGAACTCCTGAACTCATGATTCACCTGCCTCGGCTTCCCAAAGTGATGGGGTTACTGGCATGAGCCACTGCACCTGGCTGGGAGCACTTTCTTGTATCTTTTTTAGGCTTCCACAGATGTTTACTTGAAAGCCAGAGGTAAGTAAATGCTATTCTGAGGAATAAATGAGTCAGCATAAATCCAGCCCAGGCACCAAGTACCAGCTGGCCCCTCTCCCTCTGTGTGACCTCAGGCAAGTCATTTCCTCTCTCTGAGCCTCAGTTTCCTTATTTGTACAAGATGATAACATCAGTTTCAAAAGAGTCACGTAAGCCTTTGTCTAGTCAACAAATGTTTCCTGAGTGCCTATTACGTATTGGGTGCTGGAGAAGCCACAGAGAACTAACCAAGCTTGGTTTCTGCCTTCCTGGAGCTCACAGACAATGGAGGTAGATAAGATCCTAAACTCTGAACATGGGACATTTCTAGCTGGTAAGGAGGACCTAGAAGGAAATAGACTGCAGTGGATGCACAGCAAAAATGCCACTCTTTGAGCTGGAAAAATCAGGGAGGACTTCCCTGAGGAGGTAACATTTGCAGCCATTTGTATCTAGCAGATACAGTCCAATGTAACCAGCATTCCAAATGTGTCAATGAATTAACATGTCCCTGAAAGCAGCCCTCACTTGATAACTGATGGGAGCTAGTGTATAAATACCCCAGCTCCCTCAACCCTTGTGTGGGATGACTCTGAGGTATGTGTCCCATGCTCTCCCCCAGGTGTCCCCAGTGAGACTGAGCTCCTGTTGCCTACAGTGGAAATTTGCTTGAAAACACATTCTTTCCTGGCTGCCTCCAGTTCTCTGCCTGGGCTCACCTCTCTTTTTTTTTCTTTTTCTTTCCCTCTCTCCCTCCCTTCCTTCTTTCCTCTTTCTTTTATTCCTTTCTTTTCTTTTCTTTTCTTTTTTATTATGCTTCAAGTTCTGGGGACACGTGCAGATGGTGCAGGTTTGTTACATAGGTATACACGTGCCATGGTTGTGGTTTGCTGCGTCCATCGCCCCGTCATCTACATTAGGTATTTCTCCTAATGCTATCCCTCCCCAATCCCCCCTACCCCCTGCTATTCCTCCCCTGGCCCCCCACCCTCCAGGCCCCAGTGTGTGATGTTCCCCTCCCTGTGTCCGTGTGTTTTCGTTGTTCAACACCCACTTATGAGTGAAAACATGCGGTGTTTGGTTTTCTGTTCTTGTATCAGCTTGCTGAGAATGATGGTTTCATATCCTTTGAAGGGACATGGATGAAACTGGAAACCATCATTCTCCACCTTCCTTTCTTTTATTTGAGACAAGGTCTCACTCTGTTGTCCAGGCTGGAGTACAGTGACACGATCATGGTTCACAGCAGCCTCGACCTCCTGGCCCAAGCAATCCTCCCACTTCAGCCTCCAGAGTAGTTGGGACTACAGGCACACACCATTATGCCTAGATTTTTTTTTTTTTTT
>NW_016108041.1:411705-423980 GCF_001604975.1 Cebus imitator
CCTGGCTAATTTTTGTATTTTTAGTAGGGACAAGGTTTCACTATGTTGGCCAGGCTGGTCTTGAACTCCCGACCTCGTGATCTGCCCGCCTCAGCCTCCCAGAATGGTGGGATTACAGGCATGGGCCAATGCACTCAGCCCCTTTTTTTTTTTTTTGACATAGGGTCTCACTCCATCACCCAGGCTGGAAGTGCAGTGGTGCGATTTCAGCTCATTGCAACCTCTGCCTGCTGGGCCCAAGTAATCCTCCTACCTTAGGCATGCGCCACCACACCTGGCTAATTTTTTAAATTTTTGCTAGAGATGGGGTTTTGCCATTTGGCCAAGCTGGTCTCAAACTTTTGAGCTCAGGTGATCCACCCTCCTCAGCCTCCCAAAATGCTGGGATTACAGGCGTGAGCCACTGTGCCCTGCTATGCCTGGATAATTTTAAAGATTTTTTTGCAGAAATGGGATTTCACTCTGTTGCCCAGGCTGGTCTCAAACTCCTGAGCTCAGGCAATCCTCTTGCCTTAGCCTCCCAAAGTGCTGGGATTATAGATGTGAACCACTGTGCCCTGCCCTGGTATCTCCTCTCAATAAACTACTTGGCTAGAATTATTGTCTTAAAGTCTGCTTCTGGGAAAACCCAAACTAAGACAATGCGTGCAAACACAGATGATGCATGAACAGAGACTTTCTTTCCATGCTGTCTTTATTGGAGGTCTGAGGCAGGCAGGGTCAATAGGGATGGCTCCCTCCTGGATCTCTGAGAGACACTCCTGGCAGGCCTTGTCTTCACATTCTGGAAAAGACAAAAGAGCGTGAGGCTTGTGGGTGGTTGTGTGTGGCTGGGTCTGCCCTCCTGGTGGTGGAACCCTGGATCAGCGAGGGGACAGTGTCCCAAATGAGAGTTGGGGACGAAGCCAATTATAGGCCAAGATAGGTATGCTTGTATAGCTTAATGAAATGAAGTGGCACTATGTAGGTAGCACGAGACTGCCCAGGTATGATTCTAAAATTGTTTTAGTGATGGCGATCAAGGGCTGGGATGAGGTCATCAGGCCAAAGTTGCGCTGGCATAAGAGTAGTCATCTGGAGGTTAAGGAGTCAGGGACAAAACAAGCATCCTCAGAGTTGAGATTGGGCAGAGAATTGCAACACAGGATTAAGGGCTGGACAGAGGCTATGCAGGCAAAGGGTCACAGCCTAGGTTCGTGTTGTGCGGACAGAGGGCCTTTGGGTAGGCTCAGGGCTCCTGAGGGTGGTGCAGGCTGATGGGTTGTGGCTTGGGTAGAGGTTATGAAGGCCAGGCTGAGGTTGTGAGGGCAGAGTCAGGGTCCATGCCCTGGCTGGAAAAGTAGAGGTATTAGGAGCTGGGAAAGCACAAGCTGGCTGGGTCCCGCGCTAAGCTGAGGCTGCACAGGCAGAAGTCACAGGATCAGGGATGCTGCCCGCAGAGTGACCCGCGAAGGCTGGGCCTGGGTTGCCTGAATAGACTGCAGGGAAATAGGGGGCCTGGCTGGCACAGCAGTTACAGGCAGGCAGCTCTCCTGGAGCTGGTGCAGACGGAGGGGCGGCGGGCCCCGGGGGTGCAGGCGGGGCAGACTCACCGCGGTGAAGTGCGGCCAGGTGCGCAGCTGGTCGAAGAGCGCGTCGCCGGGGCAGTCGGTGCGCACCAGCTGGCGGTGGCCCAGCAGCGCGTAGTCGGGCCGCAGGAGGCCGGCGCGCACCGCACAACTCGGGAGCGTGTCGCGCACCGTGCGCAGAGCGGCCTCGGTGGGTAGAGCCGCGGTGTAATTGCCCACGATGGCCACGCCGAAGCCGCGGGAGTTGTGACCGAGCGTGTGCGCGCCTACCCAGTACCAGCCGCGTCCCTCGTACACGTAGCCGTCCGAGCCCACCACGAAACTGCGGAGGGAAGGGGGAAGCAAGCACCACACGGCGTGAGGGGGGCCCCGGCCCTTTTCCGCTCCCCTCCTCTAGTCCGCCGCTGTGCCAAGGGCCACTGACCCCAAGCCCCACGCGGTGGCGCAGTCTCTGTCCCATCTAGCCCTGTCCCACTCTCACACCAACTGCCACTCCAGAACCGTTCGGTTTCTCTGGATCCGCCCTTCAGTGCTGGCACGCCCCCTTCTGCTCTCCTCCTCCCACGCTCTGCCTTTTTTTTTTTTTTTTTTTTTTTTTTTTTTTTTTTTTTTTTTTTTTTTTTTTTTTTTTGAGAAGGAGTCTGGCTCTGTCACCCAGGCTGAAGTGCAGTGGCACGATTTCGGCTCACTGCAACCTCCGCCTCCTGGGTTCAAGCGATTCTCCTGCCTCAGCTTCCTTAGTAGCTGGGATTAGAGGCGCCCGCCACTACGCACAGCTGATTTTTGTATTTTTAGTAGAGACAGGGTTTCACCATGCTGGCCAGCTGGTCTCGAACTCCCAACCTCAGACGATCCTCGGCCTCCCAAAATGCTGGAATTACAGGCGTGAGCCACCGCGTCCGGCCCCCTGCCTTTTCTCAAGTCCAGTTCTTCCGCAATTCAGAGCGCTTTTCTGTTTTTTTGGGGGGCTTTTTTTCCTTTCTTCTTCATCTCTCTCTCGCTCGCTCGCTCGCTTTTTCTTTCTTTCTTTCTCTTTTGGGATGGAGTTTCGTTTTTGTCGCCCAGGCTGGAGTGTAAGGGCGCTATCTCGACTCACTGCAACCTCCGCCTCCCGAGTTCAAGCGATTCTACTGCCTCATCCTCTCCAGTAGCTGAGATTATAAGTACCCGCCACCATGGCCAGTTATTTTATTTTATTTTTAGTAGAGATGTGGTTTCGCCATGTTGGTCAGGCTGGTCTGGAACTCCTGACCTCAGGTGATCCGACTGCCTCGGCCTCCCAAAGTGCTGGGATTACAGCCGTGAGCCACCGCACCCAGCCTTGTGTTTTTTGTTTGTTTGTTTGTTTTGGTTAGATTTTTCTTTTCTTTCTTCTTTTCGAGACGGGTTCTTGCTCTGTCGCCCAGGCTGGAGTGCAGAGATGCGATCATAACTCACTAAAGCCTAGAAAACCTGGGCTCCAGCGATCTTCCCACCTTAGACTAACGAGTAGCCGGGACTACAGGCCTGCAACACCACGCCCGGCTTTTTTTTTTTTTTTTTTTAATTTTCATTTGTAGAGATGGTGGTGGGGGGGGTCTTCCTATGTTGCTCAGGCTGGTCTCGAACTCCTGGGCTCAAGCGATCCTCCCGTCTCAGCCTCCCAATGTGGTGAGATTACAGGCGGGAGCCACCTCACCCGGCCGCCTTGTCTGTTTTAGGCCATCTCTGCCTGGCCTCAGACCCAGACTCTACCACTGGTCCCGCTCCTCTCCCAGATCCCGCCTCCTGCCCCAGTTCTCTACCCTTACCGGAGTCCCACCTTTTAGCTAGTCCTAGTTCCTGTTAAGGCCACGCCCCTAGCCTAGGCCACACCACCTCTCCAACTTGGCTCCACCTATCAGGACTCCTCCTCGGTCTTGCCAGCTTTCCTCGGATTCAAGCCCAGCCCCCTGCATCAGGCTGCGCCCACTCAGACCCCACCCCCTGACGTGAGCCCCGTCTCCGCCCCGGCCGGGCCCCTCCCACCTGTAGCCGATGTCCTCCCAGTCTTGCGTGTCCTGGTGGTAGCGCTGCATGGAGCGCATGTTGGCTGCGCAGCGCGCGAAGTCCGTGCACGGTGGGGCAGGCACGTAGGTGTGATGCACGTACAAGAATCCCAGTGGCAGATGCAGCAGCGTCGGGCGGCCCCTATAAGGCGCCGCTCCCCAGCGGCAGCGGGGGTGGATGGCCGGGCATCCTACAGGCAAGGGGGTTCAAGGCTGGGGTCAGGAAGTGTTTCTCTGCCTGCCCCCTTCACCCCCATTAAAGCACACATACAGACCATCCCCCAGCCTCCTCTCAGATTTAGAAAGAGTCCAGTCTCACCCCACATTAGTCCTCCGTGGAGACCAACTAAATGTACCCAACTAAATCTATTTTATTTTTATTTAAAAAAAAATTGGGGGTGGGTGGGGCGAAGTGTCTCACACCTGTAATCCTTGCACTTTGGGAGGACAAGTCGGGCGGATCACCTGAGGTCAGGAGCTCCAGACCAGCCTGGCCAAAGTGGTGAAACCTTGTCTCTACTAAAAACACAAAAATCAGCTGGGCATGATGGCACGTGCCTGTAATCCCAGCTACCTGGGAGGCTGAGGCAGGAGAATTGCTTGAACCCAGGAGGTGGAAGCAGCAGTGAGCTGAGATCACACCACTGAACTCCAACATGGGCAAGACACAGCAAGACTCTGTCTCAAAAAAATTAAAAAAAGAATGCCTTTTGGCTGGGTGCTGTGGCTCATGCCTGTAATCCCAGCACTTTGGGAGGGCGAGGTGGGTGGATCACCTGAGGTCAGGAGTTCAAGACCTGCCTGGCCAACATGGTGAAGCCCCATATCTACTAAAAATACAAAAATTAGTCGGGTGTGGTGGTGCATGCCTATAATCCCAGCTACTCAGGAGGCTGAGGCAGGAGAATCGCTTGAACTTGGGAGGCGGAGGCTGCAGTGTGCCGAGATCGAGCCATTGTACTCCAGCCTGGATGACAAGAGCAAAAGTCTGTCTCAAAAAAAACAAAACCAAAAATAAAATAATCTTTTGCAGCAACATGGATGGAACTGGACGCCATTATCTCAAGTGAAACAAGTCAAACACAGAAAGACAAATACCATAAGTTCTCACTTTTAAATGGGAGCTAAACAATGTGTAGATATGCATGTGTGGAAAGATAGACAGTGGAGATTCAGAAGGGTGGAGGGAGTGAGGAGGGAGGATGATGACAGATTGCTTAATGGGTCACTGTATGTTATTGGAGTGATGGATACCCTAAAACCCCAGACTCCACCACGATGCAATCTGTGTGAGTAACAAAGTTACACTTGTACCCCATAAATTAATGCAAATAAATACAATGAAACAAAACAAAATTAGATGAACTCCTATTCATCCCTCAAGGCCCATCTCTAGCATTTCCTCGTCTGTGCAGCTGTCCCACCCACCTCCAACCAGATTCTTTATTGTCCTCTCTGGACTCGTCTAGTCCTCAACTTCCCTGAACACATGAGGTTGGGGGGCATCTGAATCTGTCATGGTAAGTGTCACAGGGTGTGGGGAACCTCCTCACCCAGGAAGGCCTCTGTGAACTCCTTGGTAGCATTGGTGGCCACCTGGGCCAGGCGTTCCTGGCTCATGTGCTGAAGCTGGGGGTGTACCGGCTCCAGCCTCTGTAGCAGGACAAGGGTTCCCCACACCTGCTGGGCCAGGAGGGGGGCTGAAGTCAGAGCAGCCCCATTCTGCCGTCGGAAGTTGCTGCGGAACCCTGGGTCTCCAGCCACCCCAGCCCCATAGTACTGGCTCAGCAAGTGGCTGAGGGATGGCTGGGGCTCAGGAGTCCGGCTCAGATAGTCTCCAAGGATGAACCCATCCAGGGCACCATTGAGGAAGGCCATGGTTAACAGAGATGCCCTGGGGTCCAGGAGCCTAAAGGTCTGAGGGGCAGAGAGCTGGTCCCAGCAGCCCTCACTTCCCAGGCCTGGATGACTCTGGGTCTGGGAACCTGGGAGGAAGGTCAGGCCCAGGTTTCCAGCCAGGGTGACTGCCAGGAGGCTGTCCACCGTGGTCGGGGGGGACTTGGCTTTGGCATCTGGCAAGGAAGCTTGGACATCTGGAGAGCCTGTTGTAGCATCGGGAGAGTTGGTTCCAATATTTGCAGTGGTGACATCTGGAGCAGCATCCCTGAGTCCTGGGGAGGAGGGGGCTCTTCCATCTGGAGCAATGGCTGCAACATCTGGAAAGGTGACTCCAGCCACCCGAGAGGCAGCTGTGCTGTCCAAGGGCAAGTTTATGACCCTGCGCCCTTGCAGCCCTGCCTGCAGCCCCGCCAGCAGAGGCTCCACAGCCACGGTCGAGCCATCGGGTGCCAGCACCACCCCGTATTCCTGCCCGTCTCGTACACCATGTCGAGCCACCTCCTTGGTCAGGCCTTGCAGTTCTGGGCTCAGTGAGTAGGGATCCAGCTCTGCAGCATCCAGGCTCCGTGCCCCCAGCAGGAAGTGGTAGAGGTGATTGTAGGGGCCAGAGCTTGGGCCTGACAGCAGCCATGCAGAAGCTTTGTGGCTGGCCTTGACAGCCGGCGCCTTCTGCTCCAGCTCAGCCAGGGCCTGGATGACAGACTTCATGAGCAGTGGCAGGGAGGCTGCAGGAGGAAAGAATGTGTTAGCCCAGCTCCACCCATTCCTGAGCCTCCTTATATTGATTCCACACCTTCCCAATGCTCCCAGCTCTCCATCTGATAACCCCATGACCCCCAACACTATCCTTGTACAGATGAGGAAACTGAGGCACACAGACTGTGGCCTGTTGGTTAAGAAACTCAGACTGTCTGTGAGTACTGGGGAGCCACGGCAGGATTATGAGCAGGAGAGAGATGTGACCAGCTTGGCATCCTAAGACTAGTTTCTTAAACTTAGATTTGTTTATTTGGCTGCCATAGGGAAATGGATTTTTAGGGTGCTAGAACAGAGAAGGGAGACACTGTCGAGGTGAGAGATGAAGGTGGCAGAAGGCAGGTAGTGACATTGTAGTGGGCAAAAGCAGAGGAGTCCTGAGATCTTGAGAGGAAGAGATGGACAGCCTTTAGTGATGGATCGAAGTTACAAGTTGGGGATGTAGACGAAGAGGTATTTGGAAAGATGCCTGGGGCTGGGTGCGGTGGCTCACAACTATAATCCCAGCACTTTGAGAGGCCAAGGCAGGTGGATCACCTGAGGTCAGGAGTTCGAGACCAGCCTGGCCAACACCGTGAAACCTGGTCTCTACTAAAAATACAAAAATTAACTGGGCATGTTGGCACACACCTGTAATCCCAGCTACTCAGGAGGCTGAGGTGGGAGAATCACTACAAAAAAAAAAAAAAAAAAGGCAAATCCTGCCTCTGCCACTTCCTTGCTGTGTGACCTTGGGCAGGTAATTTAACCTCTCTGTGCTTCAGATGCCTCATCTGTAAAGGGACATTATCTTAGTCCCTTTGTGCTTCATGTGGAGATGGAGGTTGCAGTAGGCTGAGATCATGCCATTGCACTCCAGCCTGGGCAACAGAGTGATACTCTGTTTCCAAAAAAAAAAAAAAAAGCCTAGGTGCCGTGGCTCACACCTGTAATCCCAGCACTTTGGGAGGCTGAGGTGGGTAGATCACTTCAGGTTGGGAGTTCAAGACCAGCCGGTAAAACATGGTGAAACCCTGTCTCTACTAAAAATACAAAAATTAGCTGGGCATTCCGGCACACAACGGTAATCCCAGTTATTCAGGAGGCTGAGGCAGGAGAATTGCTTGAACCCAGGAAGCGGAGGTTGCAGTGAGCCGAGATCCCCCACTGCACTCCAGCCTGGGTGACAGAGTGAGACCACATCTCAAAAAAAAAAGAAAAAGAAAAAAAGAAAGAAAGATGCCTGGGAGGCAGTGGGTGGAACAGGACAGGGTTGTGTCCTGTTGGGGAAATGTCAGTTGCTAAACTGCAAACCTAGAAATGCTAAGTAAGGCTCAGAGCTGGTTCAGGGATGGGTTATCCAATAATAGCTAACATTCAGTAAACATTTACTATGTACTAGCTACTAGTCTAGCTGACTTATATATTATAATTTAACTCATTTAATCTTCACAGCCCTTGTGAGGTAGGTCCTATCAGCCTCTGTCTTAGTACATTGGTGCTGCTATTACAGAATATCTGAGGTTGGGTAATTTATAAAGAACCGAAATTTGGCCTGGCGTGGTGGGTCAGGCCTGTAATCCTAGAACTTTGGGAGGCTGAGGTGCAAGGATCACTTGAGGTCAGGAGTTTGAGATCAGCCTGGTCAACAGAGTGAAACCTTGTTTCTACTAAAAATACAAAAGTTAGCCGGGTGTGGTGGTGGACGCCTGTAATCCCAGCTACTTGGGAGGCTAAGGCAGGAGGATCTCTTGAACCCGGGTGGTGGAGGTTGCAGTGAGCTGAGATCGTGCCGCTGCACTCCAGCCTGGGTGGCAGAGTGAGATTCCGTTTCAAAAAAAAAATAACAGAGGCATCCAAGATCAAGGTGCTGGCATCTGGACTTCCCAGCTTGCAGAATTGCAAGAAAGTAAATTTCTCTTCTTTACAAATTTTCTTGATTTCAGGTATTCTGATATAGAAGCACAAAGGGACTAAGATAGTGTCCCTTTACAGATGAGGCATTTGAAGCACAGAGAGGTTAAGTTACCCGCCTAAGGTCACACAGCAAGGAAGTGACAGAGACAAGATTTGCCTTTTTTTTTTTTTTTGAGATGGAGCCTCACTCTGTCATCCAGGCTGGAGTGCAGCAGTGCTCAGATCACTGCAACCTCCACCTCCTGAGTTCAAGCGATTTTCCAGGCTCAGCCTCCCAGAGTAGCAGGAATTACAGGCGCCTGCCACCATACCTGGCTAGTTTTTGTATTTTTAGTAGAGATGGGGTTTCACCATGTTGGCCAGGCTGGTCTTGCACTCCTGACCTCAAGTGATCTGCCCGCTTCGGTCTCCCAAAGTGTTGGGATTACAGGCGTGAGCCCCTGCGCCCAGCCAGAGGCAGGATTTGAATCTAGGAAGTCTTACTTGCCGCACTCTCCTCTCTAGAATCTAGGTTCTTCACCAGTCCACCACCTCATTCCTCTGTAGCGTTGTTCTTCTGTGCTTAAAAAGCCCTTTCTTGCTTCTCCACCAAATCAATTCTTTCTTCCTATCCTAGCTCCTATGTCTCCTCCTCCAGGAAGCCTTCCCTACTTTTGCTCCCCAAGCCCCAGATTCCTCCCACTATCCTTGCCCTGACTCTGTGGGGCTGTGACTATGTATGTCTCCATGCTGGAGGTTCTTTGAGAGCTTGAGTCTCCAGCCTCACTTCATGCAGGACCAGACACAGACGAGACACCAGTCTACCTTCCGCAGAGCCAAGAGGTTTGGTTTCAGAACTCTGCCCCCTGACTCACCTGCCCCTGGGTCTGACCACAGTAGCAATCCGAGTAGGATCCAGATGACACGCTGGGCCACCATTGCAGGATTCCAGTTTCCAAGGGATATTCCCGGTTGGCCTCAGCAGAGAACCTCAGCGGTGCTGGACGGAGACAGGCACAGAGAATTGAGCAGAGCCTTTGGCCACTGTCAAAGTTCAGCGGCTAATGACAGACCTGCCTCTTGTAGAGCTGTGGGCGGGAGGCAGCAGGGATATGGGGCAGTGAACCCCGGGTCAAGGTCATCGGGGCCTTGCAGCCTCCCCCGGTCTCTCCTGTCCCTCCTTGGCTGAGGTCAGTGTTCAGTAAGCCAGGCCCATCCCCAGAGGGGCCTGGCGACCAGGTGGTTCAGACTCCATAAACTCTGCCCATTCTCCAGAGAGATAGACCGAGGCCAACCCAGCAAACCGTGTCACCTCTCCAGAGTGACAGCTCTGTAGCCCCTGCTGGCCACCAGAGGGGACTCTCAGCTGCCGCCTGCTGTACTGGTAAGACTGGCTGTGTTGGGGGAGGAGAGAGGAGCAGAGGCCTGAAGTTGGCACTGCCTCCTGCTTTTTTTTTTGCAACCAACATTTCAGGCTCAGGCAAAGCATGGGTGCGGGGGCTGAGGATGGTATTTGCTGAGGCCCACTCCGAGCCCACAGGGTCCAGGAGCTGTCACCTCTCATCCAGTTCCAGCCCCAGATTCCACGCCATCAGCAGTAGCTTAGAGCGTACCTTGAGCTTGAGTGTTCAGGAGCCTGGGATTGTCGCAGGAGCTGGCTTCTGGGCTCACCTGGGTTGACAGTGAAATGTCCTTCCTCTTGTCCTGGTGCCCGTGGCTGAGACCTGCGGAATGGGCCCATCTCCCCTTTATCCTGGCATCAGGTGGGGAGGGTTGACGTGACTGGGCTGTTGTGTATGTAAATTGCTTCCTCGTGGGCCTCCCACCCCAAAACCAGCCTGGGGAGTTTCCAGGAGACCCACCAGGCTGGGGACTCAGCCGGGGTGGGCCTGGGAATGTCCTGCCTGAGCCAGATCTGGGATTCCCCTGGAGGCCACCCCTGGCGCCTCCTGGGATATCAAGTGTCCTCTTTCTAGGGACCTCGCACCTCCCAGCACAGAGCTGGGCATATAGTGGAGGCTGAGGAGGTAGGGTGCTAAGGGATAGAGGGAATGGGGGATACTTCCTAGGTGAGTCAGAGACAATGTCTTCCTCCAAGCCCAAGTTTCCAAGGATTTGGGGATAGGAGCTCTGCCTGGTAGAACCACGCGAAGGTTGTGGGCTGAGGCAGGTACTAGAGTGAGGTATTCTCCTTGCTGCAAAATTTAAGACAGTGCTGAAAATCGAAATCACCAAGATAAATTATTTTTTTTTTGAGACGGAGTCTCACTCTGTTGCCCAGATTGGAGTGCAGTGGCACAATCTCGGCTCATTGTAACCTCAACCTTCCAGATTCAAGCAATTCGCCTGCCTCAGCCTCCCAAGTAGCTGGGATTACAGGCATGTGCCACCATGCCTAGCTAATTTTTGTATTTTTAGTAGAGATGGGGTTTTGCCATGTTGGCCAGGTTGGACTTGAACTCCTGACCTCAGGTGATCCATCCACCTCAGCCTCCCAAAGTGCTGGGATTACAGGCTTGAGCCACCTCACCAGATCAATAAATAATTTTAAGACTTTTTAAAAGAGTAGTTTTATTATTATTTTTTTTTAAAGATAGGGTCTTGCTATGCTGGCCAGGTTGGTCTTAAACTCTTGGCCTCAAGCAATCTTCCTGTCTCGGCCTCCCAAAGCGCTAGGATTACAGGCATGAACCACTGTGCTCGGCTTTATTTATTCATTTATTTTTATTGTTTTTGAGGCAGGGTCTCCCTCTGTCACCCAGGCTGGAGTGCAGTGGCGCAGTCTAGGCTCACTGCAGGCTCTGCCTCCCACGTTCAAAAGATTCTCCTGCCTCAGCCTCCCAAGGAGCTGGGATTACAGGTGAAGGCCACCACTCCCAGCTAATGTTTGTATTTTTAGTAGAGACAGGGTTTCAGCATGTTGGCCAGGCTGGTCTCAAACTCCTGAACTCAGGTGATCCACCCATCTTGGCCTCCCAAAGTGCTGGGATTACAGGCTATTTTTTTGTTTGTTTTTTGAGATGAGTCTCACTCCGTTACCCAGGCTGGAGAGTTGTGGCGAGATCTCAGCTCACTTCAGCCTCTGCCTCCCAGGTTCAAGTGATTCTCCTGCCTCAGCCTTCCAAGTAGCTGGGATTACAGGTGTGCGCCACTATGCCCAGCCCTCTTCTGTATGATTTTCTTAGTAACACTTTCTTTTCTTCAGCTTACTTTATTGTAAAAATACTGTATATAATATATATGTAACACACAAAATACCTATTAATTGACTATGCTATTGGTAAGTCTCCTGATAAACAGTTGGTTATCAATAGTTAAGTTCTTGAGGAATCAAAAATTATACTTGGGTCAGGCATGATGGCTCACACCTGCAATCCCAGCACTTTGGGAGGCTGAGGTGGGTGGATCATTTGATCTCAGGAGTTTGAGATCAGCCTGGCCAACCAGGTGAAACCCGTCTCTACTAAAAGTACAAAAATTAGCCGGGCATAGTGGCACACACCTGTAATCCCAGCCACTTAAGAGGCTGAGGCACGAGAATCATTTGAGCACAGGAGACGGAGGTTGCAGTGAGCTGAGATAGTGTCACTGCACTCCTGCCTGGGAGTCAGAGCAAGACTGTTTAAAAAAAAAATAAAAAGTTATACTTAGGTCAAACGCAGTGGCTCTCACCTGTAATCCCAGCACTTTGGGAGGCTGAGATGAGAGGAACACTTGAGCCCAGCAGTTCCAGACCAGCCTGGGCAGCAAGGTGAGATCCTGTCTTTATTCAAATACATATATATTTTAAAGTTATTCCTGGATTTTCGACTGCACCTAGCGTCAGTGTCCCTCACCCCTACGTTGTTTAAGGGCCAGTCATATTTTCAGTTTCCTAAAACTCCTCCTACACATTCATTCCTGTATTCCCCACTAGCCCCTGGCAGCCACTGATCTTTTTACTGTCTCCATAGTTTTGCCTTTCGGAGAATATCATACAATTGGAATCACATGGTAATGTAGCCTTTTTAGATCGACGTCTTTCACTCTGTAATACGCATTTAAGTTTCCTCCATGTCTTACGGCTTGATGGTGTGAAAGGAAAATATCTTGAGCCCCCAAAATCACTAAGGAAAACTCCAGCTGGAAACTGGCTTAGGGCAATCCTGCC
>NW_016108041.1:424160-425510 GCF_001604975.1 Cebus imitator
TTTTTTTTTTAGTAGAGATGGGGTTTTACTATGTTGGCCAGGCTGGTCTCGAACTCCTGACCTTGTGATCTGTCTGCCTTGGCCTCATAAAGTGCTGGAATTACAGGCATGAGCCCTCCCATTCTATTCAAAGTCACCGCTCTGCTCACTGAGATAAATGTGAATCTGGCTGCCTCCTTTGGAAAGGCTAATCAGAAACTCAAAAGAATGCAATCATTTGTGTCTCACCTATCTGTGACCTGGAAACCCCGCCCTGCTTCCAGTCTTCCTGCCTTTGCTTCAAGTTTTCCTGCCTTTCCAGACTGAACCAGTGTACTTCTTACACATATTGATTGATGTCTCGTGTCTCCCTAAAATGTGTAAGACCAAGTTGTGCACCGACTGCCTCGGGCACATGTTGTCAGGACGTCCTGAGGCTGTTTGACCTGTGCGTCCTCAACCTTGGCAAAATAAATGTTCTAAATTAACTAAGACGTGTGTCAGATGGTCTGGGTTCACTATGGCTCATTTCTTTCTATGCTGGATAATATTCCATTCTCTGGATGTATCACAGTTTGTTCATTCACGTACCACAGGACATCCTGGCTGTTTCCAAGGTTTGGCAATTATGAAAAAAGGCTGGGTGTGGTGGCTCACACCTGTAATCCCAGCACTTTGGGAGGTAAGGGCAGGTGGATCACCACAGGTCAGGAGTTTGAAATCACCCTGGCCATCATGGCCAAACTCTGTCTCTACTAAAAATACAAAAAATTAGCTGGGTGTGGTGTCACACACCTGTAGTCCCACTACTCAGTAGGCTGAGGCAGGAGAATTGCTTGAACCTGGAAGGCAGAGGCTGCAGTGAGCTGAGATCTCACCACTGTACTCTAGCCTGGGCAACGGAGTAAGACTCTGTCTCAAAAAAAATTATGAATAAAGGTGATATAAGCATCTGTGTGCAGATATTGTGTGGACTTAAGTTTTCAACTTCTTTGGGTAAATACCAAAGAGCTCAACTGCTAGATCATATGGTATGAGTATGTTTAGCTTTATAAGAAAATGCCCAACTGTCTTCCAAAGTGGCTGTACTGGCCAGGTGTGGTGGCTCTAACCCCAGCACAGTGGGAGGCTGAGATGGGAGAATTGCTTGAACCCAGGAGTTTGAAACCAGCCTGGGCAACATAGCAAGACCCCACTTCAACAACAACAACAAAATTAAGTGGGTGTGGTGGTGTGCATCTGTGGTCCTAGCTACTTGGGAGGCTGAGTTGGGATGACCGCTGGAGCCCAGGAGTTTGAGGCTGCACTGAGCTATGATCATGCCACTGCACTACAGCCTAAGTGATACAAAAAGACCCTGTCTCAAAAAAA
>NW_016108041.1:426125-436351 GCF_001604975.1 Cebus imitator
GTCTCACTCTGTCGTCCAGGCTGGAGTGCGGTGGCTCAATCTTAGCTCACTGCAACCTCCACTTCCCAGGTTCAAGTGATTCTCCTGCCTCAGCCTCCCAAGTAGCTGGGACTACAGGCACCCACTACCATGCTTAGCAAATTTTTCTCTTTTTAGTGGAGATGGGGTTTTACCACGTTGGCCAAGCTGGTCTTGAACTCATAACCCCAGGTAGTTCATCTGCCTTGGCCTCCCAAAGTGTTGAGATAACAGGCATGAGCCACTGCACCTGGCTCAGATTTCTCTTTAAAGCTTGGAGTTGGGGCAGAGACTGCCTTGTGTTAAGCCAGGGGCATGTCATGAATGGCAGCCTCTTTCCTTAGGTCTACCTAGGATTTGTGACCTTCTGGGGCAGGATACCTCCTCCAGGAAGCCTCCATGGTTACCTTTCCTTACTCCCTCCCAGCTCCCTGACCTGCTGTTCCTCCCCTTAACCCAGGCTGTGCTTGCAGGGCTGGAAGTTTCTTTGTCCAGTTTTATCTCCCTAAGACTAAGAGACGTTGTTTTTTGGGGGTGTCCAGAATTGCCCAGCATAGACTCAAGACCAAGTGAGTGTCAGGGAGAGATTGCTAAATGCACAAAAAGCCTGATGAATGATGTGGGGCTAGTTTGGGGTCAGGCTCTGAAATACACACACACGTACACACATAT
Organism: Cebus imitator; assembly: GCF_001604975.1. Classification (NCBI taxonomy): domain Eukaryota; kingdom Metazoa; phylum Chordata; class Mammalia; order Primates; family Cebidae; genus Cebus; species Cebus imitator. The sequence continues at coordinate 426,816 of NW_016108041.1, forward strand.
TCAGGCACCCACACACCAATGCATCAGGGCTGGGCTGGGCCTGGGAGGCAGAAGGAAGGCTGGAAATCCCATAATGAATCACCTATCCAGGTCTCCTCCCACCTTGGGAGGCCCGCTTGTCAGCATAAATCAAGGCCCCTCCAGACAGTCTGGGGTGGGTCACAAGAGTAGCCACTGACTATGCAGCAAGGCTAGCTCCCATGAGTAGTAGCTGTTAAATGTGTGCTCTGAATGAAGAGAACCCCTAAACAGGCTTTCTGTGAGCAACAGGGCTGGTGATTTACCCAGGTGTGGGTGGGCTGAACCTGAAAAGAGAGTCAGCAGAGGGCGGTGGGATAGGAGTTGGTTTTATAGGTTTGGGGTAGCCAGTAGAAAGTTACGGAAGTTACAGTTTAGGGCAGTTTTTGCAAGCTCAGAGGGGGGTCTTAGGGACTGGAGTCATAAGGTTGACCAAGGTTAGTTACAAAATCCAAGTGCCTTATCAGTTGAGACAGGAGTAAGGAACAATAGAAGAATGTCTCAAGTTAATTAGGCACTGCAGGGGTTGGTGGCCTTCCAGTTACTTCAGACTTTTCTAGTTCCAGAATCTCATCTGGAATGTCCGTGCAGGTCACAGAGGTTACCATGGCATTCATGGTGCCATTAGTCAGTCTAAAAGACCTTACAGAAGCACTGGCACAAATAGGCCGAGCCTTGGGCCCTGGATCTTAAGTGAGGCTGGGATCAGGCCAGAGGAGAAGGGGCTTGGGGCAGGGCTGGGCTTGGGCTTAAGGTCAGAGTTGACAGCATTCACCGTGGTAGCACTAATGATGCCAATAATGAAAACCCCATGACTACTGTTACAGGAAAAGGGTCCCGATCGAGACCCCAAGAGAGGGTTCTTGGATTTCACACAAGAAAGAATTCAGGGTAAGTCCACAGAGTAAAGTAGAAGCAAGTTTATTAGGAAAGTGAAGGAATGAAAGAATGGCTACTCCATAGTCAGAGCTGCTGGTTGCCTTTTTTTTTTGAGACAGAGCTTCACTCCACTTGCCCAGGCTGCAGTGCAGTGGCGCGATCTCGACTCACTACAACCTCTGCCTCCTGGGTTCAAGCAATTCTCCTGCCTCAGCCTCCTGAGTAGCTGGGATTACAGGCGCCACCAACACACCTGCCTAATTTTTGTATTTTTAGCAGAGATGGGGTTTCTCCATGTTGGTCAGGCTGGTCTTGAACTCTCGACCTCAGGTTATCCACCTGCCTTGGCCTCCCAAAATGCTAGGATTACAGGCATGAGCCACTGCGCCTGGCCTGTCTGGTCTTTTAAGACAAACTTGCTGACTTCTGCTGAGCCAGCCCACCTGGATTCAAATACCTATGGTGCTGCTTACTGGCTAGAGCAAGTGACTTTATCTCTAGTTCTCATTTTGTCCATCTCTAAAATGGGAGAATAGAACTAACCACATTGGGTGACTGTTAACGTTAAGCGAGTTGATACTTGTATAAAGTGCTTAAAACAGTGTCTAGCACGGCTGGTTGTGATGGCTCACGCCTGTAATCCAAACACTTTGGGAGGCCGAGGTGGGCAGATCACCTGAGACCAGGAGTTTAAGACCAGCCTGGCCAACATGGTAAAACCCCGTCTCTACTAAAAATAAAAAAAAAAAATTACCTGGTCATGGTGGCACACGCCTGTAGTCTCAGCTGTTCCAGCTATTCGGGAGGCTGAGGCAGGAGAATTGCTTGAACCCAGGAGGAAGAGGTTGTAGTGAGCCAAGACTGTGCCACTGCACTCCAGCCTCGGCAACAAGAATGAAACTTTGTCTCAAAACACACACACAAACACACACACACACACACACACACACACACACATACACACACACACAGAAAGGCATGTGGAAAATACTTAATGAGTAGGGAGTAGAGGATGGTGGTGTCCTGGGTTCCTGTTGTCCCACCACCTGCCCTAGCCTTCCCAGCTAAGGTTCATTCCATGGAAATAATCCATTTAATTCTTACTGTGGCTGGATTCCCATGTCCTAGAGGAGTCCAGTGTTACAGTCATGCATTATTTCTGCATCTGGGGCACTTGTCCAAGCCCAGGGCTTCCCTGTTGGCCCCTGGTCTTCCAGCAGCCAGCTGGGCTCTAGGGCTGGGCCTGGAGTCAATCTGGAACTGCAGCCAAATCGTGAAAGCCAAGGTCAGCCAGTCCCCAAATCGGTCAAACCCAATTCACCAAAAAGAAACTCACATCATGACATGAGCCCGTGACCACGCAGCCTCCAGCTGGGGCTTTTCTGCCATCCCCAGTCGGCGGAAGTTGACTTCAATTGCATCTTTCTGGGACATCAGGGGTGAGATTTAATCTCTCAGGCACCTGGTCCTGGAACTGTGGAGGAGAGAGTTTTGTAACTCAGGACATGAGATGTTGCAGATATATGGTGAGCTTAGCTCTTGGTGGTATGCAAGGGGCCAGGACTGAGTGTGGGGGAGTGGGGCCAGATGTTAGCACTTCCTGGCAGAATATTTATGGAGCACCCACAGGCTCCTAGCAGTCATCACCCTGCTTAAGAAAATGACACAGGGCAAAGGGCTTTAAACATATCTTCTATAGAAAATCCCAAACATATTCAAAAGTAGAGAGAACCGTAAAATGAACCCCTGTGCATACCCGTCACCAAACTGACATCTTCAAATCACAATTCATCTTATTTCTTCTATACTCCACCCACTGTCTCTCTTTTGTGATATTATCTGCTGTTGAAGATCATTGCCAAGACCTATTAATTCCTTAGTAGGTACAACATGATGATATTTGAGTGATGATAGTCCTCCTTCATGCATTAGCTGAAATACTTCTATAAAAAGAAACAGTCTCAGCTGGGCACGGTGGCTTATGTCTGTGATCCCAGCACTTTGGGAGTTCAAGGTGGGCGGATCACTCGAAGTCAGGAGTTCGAGACCAGCCTGGCCAGCATTGGTGAAACCCCATCTCTACTAAAAATACCAAAATTAGCCGGGTGTGGTGGCATGTGCCTGTAATCCCAGCTACTCAGGAGGTTGAGGCGGGAGAATCGCTTGAACCTAGGGGGTGGAGGGTGCAGTGAGTTGAGATCCTGCCACCGTACTCCAGCCTGGAAGACAGAGCGAGAATCTGTCTCAAAAAAAAAAGAAAACGAAACAGTCTTTCATCTTCCATTTGGTAACTCACTGGTATTATTCATAGAGGAAAGGCAAGATGAGTCCTTGAGTCTTTTTCTTTTCTAGTTTTCTTTGCTTTTCTCTTTTTTTGAGAGGTGTTTTGCTCTGTCACCCAGGCTGGAGTGCAGTGGTATGATCTTGGCTCACTGCAACCTCTGCCTCCCGGGTTCAAGCAGTTCTCTGCCTCAACCTCCCAGGTAGCTGGGATTACAGGAACACGCCACCATGCCCAGCTAATTTTTTGTATTTTTAGTAGACATGGGATTTCACCATGTTGGCCAGGCTGATCACGAACTCCAGACCTCAGGTGATCCACCCGCCTCAGCCTCCCTAAGTGCTGGGATTACAGGCTTGAGTCACTGCCTCTGGCCTCTTTTCTAGTTTTCAAAATAATTATTGAATCCCTTAACATCCTCAAAAAGTAAACACTGAGATTTTTTTCCCTTATAGATTTACGAGTCCATTAATTGAAATGATTAAAATATGTATGTCAATACATTGCAGTTTTTATCAATACTGATAATCAAATTGTATTCCTTTTTAGCCAGTGAGAGTCTCTTTATGTTGACTGCTGAGTTCTTTTGACATGGCTCGGAGTCCTAGGTGGCTTTCTTGCTTCATGGTGTAACAAGACGTTCTCACAGGATACCGTTGGAACAGCTTGTGCATTTCCTGTCACAGGCCTGGGATCAGCAGTTTCTTTGAGGAACCCTTGTTCTTTTGATAGGAAAATGAGGTAGAGACCACAGTCAAGGAGCCGAAGTGCTCATGGCTAATGGGTTCGTTTTGTTTCTAGGTCTTTTCACCGGACACAAATAGAAAAATCCCCCAATACCTTTTTTTTTTCTTTTTGAGGTGGGGGGGCGCCATCACCCAGGTTGGAGTGCAGTGATGCCATTTTGCTTCACTACACGCTCTGCCTCCCAGGCTCAAGTGATCCTCCCACCTCACCCTCCAAAGTAACTGGGACCACTGGCGCCACCGTGCCCAGCTAACTTTTGTATTTTTTGTAGATACAGGGTTTCATTCATCATGTTGCCCAGGCTGGTCTTGAACTCCCAAGCTCAGGCGATCTGCCTGCCTTGGCCCTCCAAAGTGCTGGGATTATAGGTGTGAGCCACCACACCTGGCTTCCCACTACCTTTTTTTTTTTTTAAATATATAACATGGGCTGTGTAGGGGGGAAACTCCACAAGTGCTGTGGCAAGGGTCTGAAGCCTTAGCCTGTTCCCATATAAATATTGATTTAGAAAAGATTAGAAATGTAGGCACACAGTTATTCTTTTATATAATCACATATAATCTTATAGTTACTCACTTATAATCATAAAGATATATACTCAATATAACCTTTGATTACTAATGACTATTGGGTTATGAAGCATGGAACTGAGGGGACATTGTGAACAAAGCGATCCTAAGGCAAGATGCTCTGAGCCCTCTGGCACGCTCGCGTAAGTGCTGCTGGAGGGCACCTCAGCTGTGCGGCAGCCCAGCGCTGGGAAAGCACCCACTGTTTAGCCAGCTAGGGGAGGAGATGTCCAAAATAACTGAGACGTCTCCTTCCTGGGAGAGTTAGGAGAAAACTGCGCTTCTCCAAGCTCTTGTGGCAAGGCCTGACACTGTCAGGGAAGCCCGCAGACATCCGGGGGCTTAACTGTGTCTATGTGACACAGCGGTCCCGTTCCATGCCCACTCTCACGCCCTGCTTCTGCACCTGGTTTCTCTTTTTCTCAGAAGGTAAGAATTAATGTCCTTGACATTTGTGACAAATATGTGAAGAGCACTGATGCATTAGGTTTTCTCCTCGCCTGGGCTGCTTGAAAGTCCTGGACCCCCTATCTCCAAGACACGTGATTGACCTCACCCTGTCACCGACCACCATTACCTCACCCTACCTTCCCTGCCCCCTGCTCCGTACTCAATAAAAGTCAGAGTGTCCAGGCACTCGGGGCCACTGCAGGTCTCTGCGCTTTGGTTGGCAGTGGACCCCCGAGCCCAAGCTCTCTCTTCTCTATCTCTGTGTCTGTGTCTTTGATTTCTACAGTTTCTCATCTCTGCACCAGCAGGGAGGGGCTCACAGAACCCTATAGGGCTGGACCCTATAGGCTGGGTGCAGTGGCTCACACCCACTTTGGGAGGCCAAGGCAGGTGGATTACTCGAGGTCAGGAGTTCGAGACCAGCCTGGCCAACATGGTGAAACACCATCTCTACTAAAAATACAAAAATTAGCCAGGCATGGTGGCAAGCACCTGTAATTCCAGCTACTCAGGAGACTCATTATATATATGTTTGTATAATGAGTTTGTACTCATGAGTACATATATATATATATATATATATGTATAATGAGTTTGTATCGATGCTTCCAATTTGCATTTTGGACAAAATAGCTTTTATTTAGCCTGATCAATTTTATACCTGCATTTTTATTTTCTCACATTGAAAATCCAAATTCTCACCATCAACAACACAATTACTCATTTGCTTTATTTCACAATACACACATGTTAATCTCAAAAGAACACACCAACAGTATCTTAAGTAATATGGTTACTGAGAACAGTTTAAGAATTTTTTCCCTGACCCTTTTCATCATTTTGATATATTCCACTAGGGAATGTGCCATTAAATTATTGAGCTAAAACAGTTTATTTCTGATTGGTTATGCCACTAACCTGAAGTGTTTGATTTTTCGGGAATTTTGTTTGAGTAGAAAGTGTTTACTTTAAAAATCAGCTGCAACAATAAAAACAACGTCTCACAATAAGATTGTGCATTATAACTTCAACTATTAACAGAACCACTGTGCAATTAGAAAACACCTCAAATGAGGCTGGGCATGGTGGTTCAAGCCTGTAATCTTAGCACTGTGGGAGGCTGAGGTGGGCGGACTGCCTGAGCTCGGGAGTTTGAGACCAGCCTGGGCAACACAATGAAAATCTGTCTCTGCTAAAATACAAAAAATTAGCTGGGTGTGGCAGTGTGCGATTGTACTACCAGATACTCCAGAGGCCGAGGCAGGAGAGTTGCTTGAACCCAGGAGGCGGAGGTTACAGTGAGCCAAGATCACGCCATTGCACTCCAGCCTGGGCAACAGAGCAAGACTCTGTCTCAAACAAACAAACAAACAAAAAACCTTTTAATATTGTTGTTCATATTAATCTGTTACTATTGCTAACTTTACCTACTACATCCAACCTCCCATTTAAAAACATTATTATAAATATAGTACCTTAGGCCAGACGCAGTGGCTCATGCCTGTAATCCCAGCACTTTGGGAGGCTGAGGTGGGTGGATCACCTGAGGTCAGGAGTTTGAGACTAACCTGGCCAACATGGCGAAAGCCTGTATGTGCTAGAAATACAAAAAATTAACTGGGCCTAGTGGCGCATGCCTGTAATCCCAGCTACTCGGGAGGCGGGGCAGGAGAATCGTTTGAACCCAGGAGGTGGCGGTTGCAGTGAGCAGAGATCGCACCACTGCACTCCAGCCTGGGCGACAGGGCAAGACTCTGTCTCAAAAAAATAAAAATAAATAAATAAATATGTACCTTAACACATGCTACTTTGACTTACTGGGTCATTCAGGCGAAGTAATACCACATTACTTTTTTACTGTGGCAAAATACACATAACATACAATTCACCATTTTAGTTTTTTTTTTGGTTTTTTTTTTTTTTTTTGAGATGGAGTCTCACTCTGTTGCCCAGGCTGGAGTGCAGTGTTGCCATCTTGGGTCACTGCAACCTCTGCCTCCTGGGTTCAAGTGATTCTCTTGCCTCAGTCTCCCAAGTAGCTGAGACTACAGGCACGCGCCACCATGCCCAGTTAATTGTTGCAGTTTTAGTAGAGACGGGGTTTCACCATGTTGACCAGGATGGTCTCGATCTCTTCTTGACTTCCTGATCTGTCCACCTTGGCCTCCCAAAGTGCTGGGATTATAGGCATAAGCCTTTTTAGCCATTTTAAGTGTACAGTTCTAGGGCATTTAGTACATCCATGCTGTGCCACCATCACTACCAGCCAGCTCCAAAACCTTTTGGCTTCCCCAGCTGAAACTGTCCCCATGAAACATTAACTTCCTATTCCCCACTCCTCCCCCAAGCACCTGGCAACCATCATTCTGCTGCCTCTATGAATTTGACTACTCTAGATACATCATATCAATGAAATCGCACAATATTTATCCTTGTGACTGGCTTATTTCACTTCCCTATAATTAGATCAATGCATATGTAATTCTGGCAGATATGACCAGTTTTCCCTCCCCAGGGATTACCTTGCATTCCCCATTGGTTAAGCATGTGAATGTGTAAAATGCTCCCAAGCCTTTCCATTTGACCTGGCAGACTCCTATACGTTCTTTAAAACCTACCTCTGGCTGGGCGTGGTGGCTCATGCCTGTAATCCCAACAATCTGGGAGGCTGAGACGAGAGGAAGCCTTGTGTCCAGGAGACCAGCATAGGCAACACAGCAAGACCTTGTCTCTACAAAATATAAAACAATGAGCTGGGCATGGTGGCATGCACCTGTCATCTCAGCTACTTGGGAGGCTGAGGTGGGAGGATCACTTGAGCCCAGGAGGTTGAGGCTGCAGTGAGCCATGATGGCGCCACTGTACTCCAGCCTGGGCAACAGCGCGAGACCCTATCATAAAACAAAAACAGAGACAAAAAACCCATCTCCAATATCCCCTTTTCCAGGAAGTTTTTCTTTCCTCTCTGGCTTCTTGTTTTTGTCTTTGCTGGTTCCAGGCTGCCTTCTGTGTCTCCGTCTTGATTCTGAGAGGCTGGGAGTGTCTGTGTCCAACTCAGTAGTCTCTAGACTGGGAGTCCGTAAGGGCTGGCCCCGGCGCTGACTCTTCTTGGGGCATTCAGCACAGGACTGGTGTGAAGAGGTGAAAACTCAGGAAGGTTTTCTGCGTAAATAGAACAGTTCCATAGCTCTCGGCCTCTCTGGCTGGGCTCTCCCAGACTAGGGAAAAAGTACCAGGTCAAGTGTGCCAGTGTCATGGGTTCTGCTCTCTGCCCTTTCATTGAGTCACGTGTGCCTAAGGGTGGTGACTTCGCCGTGTACCTGTCACCTGCATGGTTCTTGGCCAGAGGAGTGGAATGTGCCTGAGGTCAGGGAGGCCTAGGTCCTCTCCAGGCTTCCCCATTCTCTGGGTAGAGCACCTCTCCCTTTCTGCGTCTTGTTTTTGCAGCTCTAAAATGGGAATGTTAATGGTTTTATCTCCTGGCTGTGGCAAAGGAATTGGTGAATTGAAAGCGATCAACTTCCCAACATTTACTTATTTATGGAGATGAAATTTACATAACATAAAATTAATCATTTTGGTCTGGGTACCGTGGCTCACACCTGTAATCCCAGCACTTTGAGGCTGAGGCAGGTGGATCACCTGAGGTCAGGAGTTCCAGACCAGTCAGGCCAACATAGTGAAACACTATCTCTACAAAAAATACAAAAATTAGCTGGGTGTGGTGGCCAGAGCCTGTAATCCCAGCTACTCAGGAGGCCAAGGCAGGAGAATTGCTTGAGGGAGGTGGAGGTTGCAGTGAGCCGAGAACGAACCACGGTACTCCAGCCTGGGCAACAGAGTGAAACTCACTCTCAAAAACAAAAATTTTTTTTTTGAAGTGTACAATTCAATGACATTTAGTACATTCACAGTATTGTGCGACCATCACATCTATCTAGTTCCAAAATATTTTCATCACTCCAGGTGGAAACCCTGTACCCATTGAGCAATCAGTCATTCCCTGTTCCCCTCTCTCACCAACCCCTGACGACGATCAATGGGTTTTTTGTCTCTGTAAATCTATGCTGGGTATTTATTGTTTTGAGACAGAGTCTCACTCTCTCACTCAGGCTGGAGTACAGTGGCATGATCTTGGCTCACTGCAACCTCTGCCGCTGGGTTCAAGTGATTCTCCTGCCTCAGCCTCCCAAGTAGCTGGGACTACAGGCACATGCCACCACACCTGGCTAATTTTTTGTATTTTTAGTAGAGACAGGGTTTCACCATGTTGGCCAGGCTGGTCTTGAACTCCTGACCTCAGGTGATCCACTTGACTTGGCATCCCAAAGTGCTGGGATTACAGGCATGAGCCACCATGCCCTGCCAATGCTGGGTATTTCAGATCAATGGAATCTTACACTACGTGGCCTTTTGTCTGGCTTCTCTCACCCAGCATCGTGTTTTTGAGGCTCATCCACATTGCAGCATGGATCAATGCTTCATTCCTTTTTGTGGCTGAATAATACTCCATTGCAGGAATACAATATTTTGTTTCTCTATGAAACAACTGGTGATCATTTGAGTTGTTTATACTTTTTTTTTTTTTTTTT